>NC_134580.1:94266940-94403724 GCF_037038515.1 Microtus pennsylvanicus
AAGCTAGAGAAATGGAAATGAGTAAAACTGAAAAGCCAGAGAGCAAATGAGAAGGGAGAGAGAAGAGAGGGGCTACTCAAAGAGGAAGGAAACATTAGCTCCAAACCCGGTACATGGCATCCGGCTGTCAAACTCTCAGCTCTTACTTTCAGAGAAAGCCTTTGTATGTACAGAAAGAAGCCTGAAGGACACTGGTGAGCTCAGGTCACAACAATGAAAAGCAAGGAAGAGAAATACACACATGGAGGTTTTCATTAATGTTTGACTTCTTTTTGGCAAACGGGTTCAGCTGTTCAACACAACAGCAAACCTAAGTATAAGGCACATAGTTACGCGATGAGATACCGTACATCCTCTTCCTAAACAATCCTCCTAAACAGACCCACACATATTGCCACAAGAGCCCAAATGAAAAGGAAATGAGGATTATCCATTAGCCCAGGACAATATTCCTTTAGTAACTCAAAGTCTGGATAAAAAACAAACATGGGGAAAACAACATGGAATTCTTAAGAAACATTAAAAGCTGTAAAGCAATTCCAGTTTGCTTATTGCAGCTTTATCTGGGTGAACTCTATAATGAATAATCTCATTTGACATTCCATAAAAATGCACCAAAGATCTAGTATGACAGGAGAAAGCTTACAGGATTTGAAGAGAAAGGGGTTATTTAAACAGTGTTATCATTTTTTTAAAAAAATGTTACTATCTGTAGAGTAAGCATTGGGGCTGTTGGGATATAATCTTCTTTGTTCATCTCAGAGGATAAGAGGACCGGGAAGTTGAAAAGTCATTTCTTAAAAAACAGAAACAACCAAGAAGACTGTGGATATAAACTCTGCTTCCTCGAATGGACAACCACAGTAAAAAGGAAACTCTATGGCAAATGGCCATTTGTGACATTTTACTATGAAACAGGTTCCCACTGGGGAGCATTAAAGAAAATATTTTTTTAAATATATATATATGTATATAAATATACATATATATTTATTGAAAATATTCTATGTGCATTAGTGTTTTTATCTGCATGTACATCTGTGTGAGGATGTCAGATCCCCTGGAACTAGAGTTACAGACAGTTGTGAACTGCCTGCCATATAACCTGGACCCTCTGGAAGAGCAGTCAGTGCTCTTAACCGCTGAGACACCTTTCCAGTTCGAAACACGCTTTCTTAAGGGTAAGAAATGCTTACATTCAAAAGTTCAACAAACAACCCCCCACCTGCAAAGTGTAAGACACCATCCTTTTGAAACCTAGTTAAAAGATGTAGGACTACTTTTCTAACAAGCTTCTTTTTACAGAAAAAACAATGTCTGACTATAACTATTAGAAAAACACTCGAAAAAAAAAAGTAAGTTTGAAAAACTGACTTTCTTCCTGATTAATTTTAAGCCTACATTTTGATATAGTTTAGCATTTAAGGTTTCTTAAACATTTAAGGATTACTGCTATCAGTCAGTTTCCCAAACACAACAAAGCAAGACAAAGACGCAGCCCGGTGTTTGCCCTGGTTACGCATTCACTAGTAAATAAAGGTAGAGACTGATAACCACAGCCAGAAAATGCTTAACCAGGCCATCCAAAAGCTCAGTTGGCAGTATTTGGTTTGGAATTCCCCAGAGCTTTATCTTATCAATTTCGTTTTCCTTCCTCTTTTTAGAGCAGCCTGTGAAGTGAAAGTTAACTAATTCAAGACAGGGACAAAGTAAGGTGCTCCGAAGCAGTTATGCATTCCAGATATATGGGCCCAGTTACTTCTTTACCTGGGCCACAACATGCACAGATTGTTTAAATCAAGTGTTTCTGAAGGATACACAAAAGAAAAGTTGCTTTGTGAGTTTCTGCCTTGTATACAGACCCCATTAACTAGTTACTAAATAGAATAGCTTTGAAATGTCTTTTCACCGTACCTATGCATATATTTCTTCTAATTATTAAATATAAAATCACACGTTAGCCAATATATATCATAAGCAAAATACTCGTGTGTGTGTGTACGTGCACACTTGTGCTATCTATTAACTAAACTTTGACTCATTCAAGATTAAAGTGAGCAAATACCAAAATATGGGAGAGCTTGGTAGCATTTAAGTTTTGGCAGTGTGACTGAATGCTGCCCAAGTAAATTAAAAATTAGACATTTATGAACTTATAGAAAACATAGGAGCCAGTGGGATGGCTTGACAGGTGAAGGCCTTTATTGCCAAGATTGCCAAACTGAGTTTGATCCACGGCATCCACCAGGTGGGAGAGAACCAATTTCCATAGATTACACTCTAACCTCTGATTGGATATCAGGGAATCTCTGATAAGTGAATGAATGAATAAACAAAATAAAAAATGTAATTAAAACAGAAAATACAGACATCAAATTTCAAAGGGTTTTTGGCAAAACAATAAGGTAAGTTAATAATGTGTTTATAGTTTATTGAAATATTAGTATATAGTTATTTTTTTCTCTAATTGAACAACAACAAAAAGTACTACTCAAGGACTTCTTGTAGGTTGGGTAGCCGAGGTAACTTCAAGAGAAAGCAGTCTTCTAATTCTTTCTCTGTGTTTGTATTTGCTCATCAACTTGAATTTCCTATAGCTTAATTCTTGGTCCGTGTTTCAAGATGGGTCAGGTAGGTAGCCGACATTGGCTTTCGGACGAGCCCCTGACTCGCTCACGCGTTAGACTACTTTATAGCTTAATTCTTTATTGATTCTTTGGAAATTTCACATCATGAACTCCAATTCTGCTCACACCAGCCCCTCCATTTCCTCCCCTTGCCACTGAAACATTCAACTTGAATTGTTAAGGAGAGGAATGACAGGGAACATTTCCATAGACGTCTATGACAATTTGTTGCATTTTCCCCAGTTTAAATGGTAAGACCGGATAGCAAGAAATAACTACCTCTTCTTCCTCCGGATTTCAATATCAGAACTGAGTGGCATATCTTTACACTTTTAGAAACAAATCTTTCTATTCTTGTAGGAAAATATTCCTGATAATGATTTCAGAAGTTCTCAAAATGGTGCCTCCACAAAACTCTGGTTTGAAAGGAGCAATCTTCATTAGAGTTGAGTTGAACTGGCACTAGCTGGTATAGGCAGTGTGTATTCTGGTTATTGAGTATGCAGTCTGAGTGGTGGTCCCTGGGAAATAGTTGGTTCGCCATTCATGGTGTTTGTGCAAATGGACAAAGACCTCTAGTATTTGATACCTGCTGTGTACAGCAGGCCAAGTCTGTCTTGACTTATATCTAATACATTGAAAGACCATTAAACTTTCACGAGAAAGGTCGTCTGACAATAGAAAATAATTTTTCATTAAAAAGTGAAACACAAGCCAGGCGGTGGTGGCGCAAGCCTTTAATCCCAGCACTCAGGAGGCAGAGGCAGGCGGATCTCTGTGAGTTCGAGGCCAGCCTGGTCTACAAGAACTAGTTCCAGGACAGGAACCAAAAAGCTATGGAGAAACCCTGTCTCGAAAAATTAAAAAAAAAAAGTGACAAACATGTGCTTTTTAAAATCATATACATTAGTTAAATATCTGGATTATTTAAGTCCTTCTCTTTGAGGAAGAAGATCCCTGTGTAGCATAAGTTGAGTAGGTTGAGTTCTCTGAGTTAGTCAAACACTTAAAGATTACCACACGGCAGGAAATAAGCCCCAGAAAATCATTAAGCAAATTCAAAATACTGTTCATATGTATATATGAAGGAAGCATTATGCTTTTTCTAAATGTGGACATTTCATCAGAGGGCGTGTCATCTTACATGCCCAGATGTTATGACGGAACCTAGAGCCCGACATCCAGAACCCAGAACCTGACACCCAGAACCCAGAACTGGACATCCAGAACCTAGAACGAAACATCCAGAACCCAGAACCCGTCATTACAGCACCTCCTGTGTTAGAACTCAGAAGTGCACTACCTGGAGGCTTGACTTTCTTTAATTCCCTGGGAACTTTTGAACACCTAGGAGAACATAAAATATCTCAAAGAGGTTGAAAGTGTAGGTAAGGTCAACATCTCAACCACGTCTGATTCCCATATATCATCATGACTAAGTTCTAGCTGATGTCAAAGAGACTCTATTGGCGAATTTTCCTCGTTTGGACAATTCCACCCGAGAGTCATATCTACTCAGTATCAGGTCTGACCAGGCAAACACTATAGAAAGGAGGTTTTAAGTGTGGGAATATGGAAAGGTAGAGTTTCCATACAGTGCATAGCACAATGAGAACACTGGGGCAGAGCTGTGTAAACCACTAATTCATAAGGCCTTCACCATTTCTCTCACCTATCTAGCCAATCAGGAAATAGCTGGAGAATACACGATAACAGTGGTAACCCCTGAACAGCCCCCATTGTGATAGCATTTGCATAATTACATGCTCAAGGACAGCTGTGCACCCGGGCCCAGCTGTTTAACAAGTTAGGGGTCTGGAGTCACATAGGGACAGCCTGACAGTGGGGTTTTGGCAGTTGACCGATTATGCTCTCTTTGTCTTGTTTAAGTTGGGAACACAGTCTCCTGTGGGGATTTAAGCGGCCAGGATATTGGCAATATTAGGCAACCTTAGAATGGTGCTGTCTTCTGGAGATACCACATTCTCTAACTCCTTGAGTTCCAAGGATCAAATAAGTTGCCGGACTCGCATGGTATAAAGGCCTGAGCCCATTGGACCAACTCACCAGCCCTTTTAAGCTGCCATGCCTAGAAATCCCTATATCCCATCTCCCCAGGGGACCAACACTCTTCCAACTTTTCTTTTAAGGAAGAAATCCAAAGTTTATAGGAAATGTCAAATGAGACACCCTCACAGAGAATTTACAACCAAGTGTTTGGCCTTTCATACCTGCCCTACTGTGTGGCCATGCTAAGGGAGATCTTGGAAAGTAAAAAGAGCTAGATAAATCTTTGGGAAGTGAATGACTATTTTTCAGGACTTTCCCTGAGGCTGAGGCGGGCACAGCTTCATACAGGGTACCCAGGGTACCCGAGCAAAGGTGTTTATGTACGTTTACACATTAGTAGCTACAGCCACCTAGTTGGCAAGAGAGCAGCTGCAAGGGGTGAGAGGGAATTTCTGTGTGTTACTGATTTAGAAGCATTATTAACATAACTGAAAAATCCAAAATAGATTTTCCAGGAGGACCCGTGTATTTCTAGGCCCGTATTGATGAACAGAAGCTGGTGAAAGCTGGTAAAACTCCCCGCATAATTCATCGCAAGACAGGCAGAAGCCGATGACCGTCACCCGAGGCAGCAAGACTTTCCATTATTTAACACTCTAGCAAATAAACATTGCATATAAAGTGTAGATGCTGTTTGGCAATGCTCAAGCAACTCAGGAAACACATGGGCTCTGTGTCATCAGGTCACACTCAGGTGGCATTCTGGGAAAGTTTTAGGAAAACACTGGTAGAAATAGATTGGAAGGAGCGAGACGGACACATAAATCCATTAACAGCTGCAATTATAGCTCTCTCTCCACTATCACTTCCCAGGCACCTTTCTAATATTAGCTGCGGAGGCCATGCGAGCACACGGCTCATCGCCATTGTCTCTTCTCCCCCCACAGAGGAAGAGAGCTGACGGCAGGAAACCTTCCCAGCTTACTACTTCTTTGTGATCCAAAATTAAACGAAACCATTTAAGTTTCTAGTTCTCTATGCTGCAAAACTCCATGTCAACTGTTTTCTAGAAATGATTTCTTGTGCCTTTTAGCAAAAATCTTAACTATTTCACTTTTAGCAGAAGTCTTACTTCTAATGGAAATGTAGGTTAGAGCGAACGTTCAGGATACGGAATTTGTTGATGTTATTCATTATAGCAAAATGCAAGGCCGCTGAAGTTTTGTGCCAGCTCAAGGCAAGCAAGGCCAATTGTCAGAACAAAATAATGGTAATCTTGGCAAGGTCTGGTGAGTTAGTTATGAGGTCTACAGTTGCCTTTAAAAAATACAATGGATTTCAGCTCTCTCTCTCTCTCTCTCTCTCTCTCTCTCTCTCTCTCTCTCTCTCTCTCTCTCTCCCTATAAGTTCACAAGTGCAACACTGGGATTACAGATGTGTGTGCTACTTAACACTCCACCCAACTTTACATGGTTTTCCAGGATCTGAACTCAGATCCCTATGCTTGTGAGGCAGGAGTTCTATCCACTGAGCCACCTCTCCAGCCTAAGCCAGTGCTTTTCTGCTTTAGTTTTACCAAAGCAAAGTGATTTCGTAGTTTGATTAGTCCTGGACTAATAAAGAACACTGGGAACACTGTGACACACCTACTCGTGGCTACAACAACTCGACCACAACTAAGAGTAAAGCTACTGAAGAATTTAACCGCTGTAATTTAGGATGTTCATGGGAACCCTAAACAGCAGTCAGTTAGCTTAAATTTGAGAAACTAAAGGCACCACCCATTAGCACATAAGCCTGCAGAAACTTGGACAACGACAAACATTCCACCGTGCACACCTTGCTTCGAACCCAGGCAACACTTATTCGTGAGAGCTGGAGATCTGGAAGCTTCTGTGGCTAATGTCTGCAGCATGCTGTGCTAATGACCAGGCAACTAACTAGTCATTCAAGTGGGAAAAGAGGTTGGCAAGCCATGGGTAAAAAGAGTTCACCGTTGTTCGTGTGAGAAAATTCAAAAACAAAACTGAGAACTTTTAAAGAAATTCAGGTCATAGCCCATGAGGGGATGAACATTCAAAAAAAATTAAGAGACAAAATGAACTTATATGCATTAGAATAATATATGCACAAGTCTCTAGAGAAACTCTATTATATCACGATTAATGCCGAGACGGCAATCAAGCCAGGCTCATTTCAATAGAGTCCAAGTTTTGAACAGTTTCTAGGCTATCCAAGTGGGAATTTGGCCAGGATACTGGGGTTAATAATTCATTTTGAGGAGGGCTAATTCTTTGGGACGCAGCCCACTCCACAGGAGAAACATTGGCCCATGTGAGCAAATCCACTTTTCAAGATCACCCTCAATTAGTTCCACAAGGGGAGGGGGAGGGGCAGCGTAGTCACTTCCTTAGACAAAAATATTTATCGTATTCTTAAGGAAAAACATTGGTGTTAAGAAATGGCTCAAAGCTTTCACATCTGATTTCTGGACTTTGTTTTTTAAGAAATCTTTTCCTTTGTTTCTTTTTGAGATAGGATCTCACTCTTTGCCTAGGCTGGACAAAAGTTCACTGTATAGTCCGGTTAGCTGTGAACTCATGGCGGTCCTGGTGGTCCCTCCTTGTCCTCCCACACACTGGGGTTAGAGGTGTGAGCCACCATTTCGGCCATGCTAACTGTATTCTGAAGGAATGATCTTCCCATCCACTTGCAGTTGCCTAGATCTTGGTGGAAGGTGCCAGAAGAGCATGGCACCCACAGGTCGGAGCTCCATTCCAGTTAGACCTGCTGAAAAGCATCTGTGAACTGAAGAAGCCCGTGGGTCACCCTACACCGGAGCTTTCCATCGGTCTGATGCAGTATTACACCAGCCTTTGATTAGCTGAATGAACAGTTCCTGAGTGCCAGGCACTATTCCAGGAGACATGCATCCTTGACCCATGGGATCTTAGATTCCAGCAAGGGACACAAGCAGCCAGCTAAAAATAGACTAGATTCTATATGGCGTCAGTAACTCTCATGAAGAAAAACAGGCATTCTACTGAGAAAGTGACTGGGGATGCTGTTGTTTTGTAGAGGGTGGCCAAGGAGAGTGTTTTGAGAAGGTGACATTTGAGCAGATTCAAGTGGAGTCAGAGCCAGCTGCAAGGCAGCAATGGCAAAGAGCCCGGAGTCCTGCTTGAGTGTGACAAGGGCTAAGAAGGATGGGGCTACGGAGGAGCTGGCACCAGATCGCCCTGTGCCTTGTGGGTCATGCTGAAAGGCTTAGACACTGACATGGCGCCCGACACACAGTAATTAATCGCATAACAAATAGTGACTACTTATTTATTCATAGTGGGCAAATGTAGTCATAAACCAGGATCATCCATCACTTCCATCGTGCTGCCGCCTAGCTGGAGTTCTCTGTATCAGTCCTATGATCCTAACATAGCTTAGCACATTGGAAACACTCACAGATACCACCAGCAAATGTTTTCTATAGTACGTGATTATTCAGCCTGTTATTTTTCTACCAGTGGTGAGTTCTCTACAGAGATTTGAGTTGAAAAAAAAAAAGTACGAGCACTGAAAGGTTCTTCAGCTGGGACGTGTGAAGGGGGAGAAATAAATTAGTCACGTCCTTTGCATTTTCTCAAGGACACCTGAATGTGGTTTTTAAGGCCCAGCTAGCTAATTTGGAGGAAGATCTTCGTACCTCTACACCTGGCAGAAGTGGGCTACAGTCATCACAATTAGCGACTCCTCCAGACACAGGTGAGTCTTCCATACTCTTCCCCAAACCTGCATGTCTCCATGCCGCCAATAAAAGAGTCCTCACCTTCATCCTAAGGCTTTTCAGAAGAGATATTTCCAAAGGCAACACGCCATGACTCAACAGCACAGATGCAACATCACATTGACCAAAAGCACATTCTTCCTTTGTCAATGTATGACCACTGCGGTCACCATCAACACACTGCCGACTTGGAGGTCTTTCCGCCACTCCCCATTATGTTTGGCTCTCCTCCTTTCAGGATAGATGCAGGACAGTGATCCCAGCCCTCCTATGGCTGTCCTCCCCACAAACTGGGCAGTTCCTGAGGACTAACTATGATTGAGGGGTATGTGGGATTTGCTGCTGATTGGAAGCTGCTGACTCGCTCTCCTCAGCTGCTATTCTGGGGATCTGTTTAGGTACGGTGCCGTACCTCGGCTTATGTGTGGTGGACAGCTGACTCCTCCAAGAACAGTGTGAGCTCGCTGTTTATTGACTTCAGGTGCAGAAGGAAGGAATCTCTTACTGAGTTACGCCACTGGATTTCTGTGACGACTTTTCTGAGCATCAGAACAAATCCCAATTCTGATCAACATACCAGTCTTCAAATCAAGATTCCCTGACCAAAATTTTGAAGTTATATTTCATTTATATCTACACTGTGGGGGGCTGGAGAGACAGGATCTCACATAGTCATGCGGGCCTCAAACTGACTGTGTAGCCAAATCTGAATTTGAACCCTTACTCCTTTGTAACTGGAAGTTTCTTTTCCGCCTTCCAGTTCCCAAATAAACACTCAGAGGCTTATATTAATTATAAAAGTTTGGCTGATAGCTCAGGCTTATTACTAACTAGCTCTTACTTTTAAATCAACCCATTTTATTATTTTATATTTTACCACAAGACTCATGGCTTGTTACCTCATATTTTGCTCTTCCAGTGGCTGCTTGCATCTCCCTGACTCTACCTTTTTTCTCCTTGTATTCAGTTTGGCTTTCTCACCTAGCTATATTCTGCCCTGTCATAGACCAAAGCAGCTTTTTTATTAACCAATGGTAATAAAACATATTCACAGCATACAGAGGGGCACCCTACATCACTCTTCCTGTCTCTGGCCCCCAAGTACTGGGATTACAGACATGCACCATCATGCCTAGCTTTTATCTCTATTTCTAAAGAAATATGATAGACTATGGAAATAGTTCAATCTGTACTCACTGACCCAATATGAGAACCCATGAAAGCCAGGCATAACTTGAATGCTTATAATCCTGATGCCAGAGAATCAGATAGGCATAGCCCTAGGGCTAGCTCACTTAGAACACTGGGCGAGTTTCAGGCCAAGTCAGATACCTTATCTCAAAAAGCAAGGTGGATGGCTCATAGGAATAACATCTGAGGTTGACCTCTGACCTCTTTCTCTCTTTTAAGATATTTCTGTTGTTTGAGATACTGATAAAAAACAAAACAAAACCCTTTTTGTTGTTAGAATCAGGTGAACTGAGAAGGATCTCTGATAAGCTTGGGGTTAGAAAATAGAGATTGAAATAAATCTTTCAGGCCTGTCCTGCCAATGGCCACCTGTTTATTGCTAATATAGGAAGTTCATCAGCCTAAAAGGCTGACAGGCTGTGTGAAGAGGTGTGTAGCAGGAGAGGGGAGAACATTCCGGTTAAGATGGGGCTTAAGGATACAGATGGGCATGACTGAAGTCCTTCAAAGGCCTGCGCAGTCGGACATGACACCTCCCTGTAGCACTGAAAATCTTCTAGGAGATTCATCTTCCTTGAGATGACTGAATCTCTTGAGGAAAGGAATGGGTGCAGTTGGTGACGGTGTGGGTCAAGTTTGTTCTGGTTTAAAACAGAGTCACCGGTATGGCAAAAACCAAATTAAACCAAAACAAATGTCTCACATCCAGGCGATGGTTCACTTACTTCATCCATGGAGGACGGGGTCTGTACTACCTTGCACCACAGATGGGGTGGGGTGGAGGAGTGAGGGCTTCAGCGAAAGGAATTAAATCAAGCCTCTTTTTATTCTACCTTGTGCCTTGGTCCTAACTTTGGAGTGGAGGGAGGGTCCCATTGAGTGGAGGACTGCCGATAATCAAAAGTAGTCCTCCTGACAGGAAGCTGGAAGGGGACGTTTTGGGAATTTGAGGAGGGCTGGGAGTGAATCTAAACAGAATTCGTTGTGTGCATGTGTGAACTTCGCAAAGACTAATAGAAATGTGTGGTTTTTTTTTTTTTGCTTCTTTCTGTATAGTGAGTAGCAGACTAGCCACCAAAGGGATATGTCACATCAGGCAGCACAGGCACCCGAAAATGTCCTGATTTTGCTTTAACTTTTCATGCTAAAGGCGTTTAAGGATTCTTCCACGATGCCTTCATGATTTTGATTTATAAAGGCTGGCAAATGTTTGAAGAACTTATCGGCTACAGTCCCGCTCATCACACAGCATCTTCTTCTCCTAGCCTGGGCTCAACTGTGTTTAATTAGCTGAATGTTCTCAATCTGAGGAAAACAGCTCCTGGAAAGGGTGAGAACTGGGGAGGCGAGGAGGATAAAAATGAGTTTCACTATCTCTTCCCCCGGTATGTCTGCTCTGTCATCCACAGTCCTGTTTGAAAACCACAAGACATTATAGAATCTTTTCCTCTCTTTCACAAACCTCAACACCATCTGGAGTACCTTCCTCCCCGCCTCTCCCCACATCCCTGGTCATCCACCCTGTTTTTACTAACTCAGGAGTAAATTTCCCTTATTTGACTTACTCTTCCCTGTTTCTGGGCCCTTTAATTCCTAGGTTATTTGCACATTATCCTCTACAAAAAAAAATAAGCAAGCAAGCAAACAAACAAACAAAAAACCAGATGTGCATGAAGCCGGCAAGATGACTTAGTGGTTAAGAGCACTGACTTCTCTTCCATAGGACCTGGGTTCAATTCCCAGCACCCACAAGGCAACTCTAGTTCCAAGGGATATGACACCTTCATACAGACATTCATGCAAGCAAAAACATCATTGCACATAAAATAAGAATAAATAAATCATTTAAGAAATGGTTTTTAAAATGTACAGGTATCAAGGACCCCTGGAGTCAAGATGTGTCTTCTGTGCTATGTGTTAAATACTAAGAACCAAGTCTTTGGACTTCCAACTTCCAAGGTCATTGAGAAGTAAAAAGGACAAAGGCCATGGAGCCATCCAGCTGCCCAGAAAGCAGGGCCGATAACGCACAACAGCACACGGACTCAGGGCGTCTCAAGCAGCCTGTTTGTGCTCTGGGTCAGGCCGACTGAGGTCTGCCCCTTGAACATACTGACTCATAGCTACCCTCTCTGAAGATCTTTCAGTGACAAATAATTTTAAAAAGATGTGAGCTTCATCTTATGATTAGCATCGGAGAATAATCTTTGTCTTACGTGGCTTACGTTTTGCAAAATAAAATACCGATACGGAATGATAAAGAGCCATTGTTCTCAAACTGCTTAAGGACTGGCCTTTATTGAAAAATTCTGGGTCATTGTCACAGTCTTGGAAGTTACTAGATACATGTCTCTCCAGGTCCGCGAACATGAGCCCCTGGTTAAATCTTCAACTACAATACGGATTCCTCTCAAATTGTAAAACACTTTATCTCCATCTTTGCTTGCCTGTCTCTGTCTTACACACACACACACACACACACACACACACACACACACACACACACACCATCCTGCAGGAAAAACTGTCTAGAGTTTGAAAACTCTGAATGCCAGAGTGGTCCTTTGCTCTACAAATGAGTGGAAGCCTCAGCCTCACCGTCCCTGACATAGCTCAGGGAAAGTGATGTCCTCATAGACAAGGGGCTTCTGACACTTGTCTTTATTACCCTGCCATAAATTCATAAAGGGATGTCTGCTGGAGCCAGTTGGCAAATTCACTGCAGAAGCACCAACACCGATTTAATGACTTGTGTACACATCGTAAACTGGAGAATCTTTATACAAAGAAATCAGATAAATCAAACATGAGCTGAGGCTTGGGGAGAAGCAATTAAAGCTTTAAGTTAAGGTGGCTGTGGGAGGGCACAGTATCACATTAGAGCAGATAATAGAAAATGTGTTAATGCAACTACAGCATGTGCGATTAAATTAATTAGTAATATTAAATGTGTTTAAAGCAACATTTTCATCAACAGATAAACAGATAAGAAACATTTAGAAGTTTTGTTTCCTCATCCTATGTGTTCAAGCAACAAGAAATAAAACAAGCAACAGAAAACTAAAAGCCTAAACCAAAATCAAACTAGAGATTTCCCAGGAGGTGGGCTAAAATCCAAAGGCCAGGGCCATGAGGTGCGGGGATGTAAAGTTAACTAACTGGCTTCTGGCTAGTATCAGAGAAAAAAAGCAGTCAGAACATAAAAACCCGTTTGCTAGCTTTCCTTTCCTGTAACATATTGAGATGTTTGGTGCCGTCCCGTTTCTTCCCGGGCCTGGAAGGCTGGTGCGAAGGACCTTTCGGGTGCATTGTTTGCTGAGCAAGAATTTGCAGCCAATCTTGAAGACATGCTTAGGCAACATCTGCTAATAGAAGTTCTAGAATTATCTTAACATCTAAGAAGCCTCACTGAACAAAAATTAGCTTTCCTATATGCCAACGCGCCTCATCAACTGAAAGCTGGAAGCTAAATTTGGCTGTAAGAAACTGGCTTCGAACTCCATAAGTTTTGGGGCCAAATTCAGCCTCCTTTAACTTGTATTCCTGTTTCCTAGGGGGGAAAAAGTTAGGTCTGTTCCAGTGACAGAGAGACTTCCATTTGTTCATCTCAAAGCAATAAGATACCAGACTGGAGCCTTCATGACACAAAGTGCTTTTAAGTTCTCCCTGAGGGGAACACAATATACACAATTTATGTAAAAAAGACGAAAAATGAAAGCTGAGCATTCCAGGGAAGGGTCAGAAATCAATATTTCTTTAACAACCTAAGCAACATGCATTACTCTTAATTTAAACACTTCAGAGACTTCCCGTTCTTTGTGAAGCGGGATTTTCACTTAATTGGGGTTGAAAGTGACAGAACGAGTCCTCCTACCCTGCCTTCCCTTGCTGCAAAATGAAAAATGAAAACGCCATTTCACAGGTTCCGCCATCCCGCGTTAAACTTACCTAAATGTCCTATTGTAGAGCGAAGGGGCAGCTGAATCTTAGCACATCTCAATAACCTCAATGGGATACGCTAAAGACAGTGTGGCATCCCTATGAACACTGAAGAAATGGGGCTGGTGGGGGGGTGTGTGTGTCTAAATGTGAAACAAATGATTGTGTGTGTGATGAAAACGAGGCTTTTCCCCCACGTTGTTCTACTACACTGTCAATGAAAGTTGGAAAAACCAGAAAACATTTCAGTAGTATAGAAAAGTTGACCCTATAATGATCAGACATGCTGCGCTCTGAAGGATGGACCTATGAGGGAACATATGCAAAGGACTGGGGTCCTACAAGTGTCTTCTGGCCCCGCCCCTCGGCCTATTCTGCAGGCGGAAGTGAAAAGGATGACGGTAGAGGATGCTGTGGTCGGTCTAGCCTCTCTACAGCCCACGCTTCGGTGGCCCCCTATTGTTTCCAGCTGCAGAAGGAAGTGACAGTCACCACCGTGGGATACCAGATGGCTGGGTTAAGCTCCAGAGGCCTCCTGGTCCATCGTGAGGATCATCACCTTTCCTGGCTCCCTTTGCTCTTGCATTTCTAGAACAATGCCATCATCCTGCTCTCTCGCCTGCTGTTGCTACCTTCCTGCATGCCGTCTGACATCTCCCCATCTATCCGGGCAAACTGTGGGTTTTAAATATTGTCTGGGTACGGAATTATCATGCCTTTAGATTGTATTGTATTAGACTATTTGTTTCTTCAAAAAGAAACAAAACAGCAACAACAACAAAATCAAGATCTCTCTATGCAGCTCTTGCTGCCCTGGAACTCACTGTGTAGTCTAGGCTGGCTTCCAACTGACAGAGACCGCCTTCCCCTGCCTCCCGTGTACTGGAATTAAAGGCATGCGCCATCACCACAGGCCTTTAGAACTAGAATCAGTTCTAAAGTTTACTATTTGTGTTGCTAACCTGAGTTTTATTAAAAAAAAACAAAAACAAAAAAAAACAAAAAGCCAATAAATGAGTTTTGGCTTGGGGTAGGACAGACTTCTCCACAGCTTCTGAAATGGTCCTGTGCGCAGCTCCGCCGTTTTGTACTTCATATTTATGCAGAGTGGTATTCTCGTGATTGATGATTGTGAAATCAAAATATCAATCAACTCTGAAAAACATTGAAGATGCCCTCCATCCTGCAGCATCAAATTTTCAGCGGAGACTGACTTCGTCACAGAAAAATGGTCACATCTATCTCATTAGTACACAAATTTGCTTCTACCTTTAATAAATGGGAAGATTATACATATGCCCAAATTTGTTTTAAAATAAATTTCTTTATGATTTATTATCAGTAAATGTTTGATTTGTATGTCTGTTTTGCATAGTTATATATCCAGTTCACATAAGAATTTCCCAGCTAAATGAGGTTGTGAAGGGAAAGCACCTAAAAAGTCAATTCTTGATGGCTTTAACCAGGCCGGGTTAACAGGGAAGCCTCTCTTAATATGGGCAGAGCATTTACATGTAGAGCATGGGATAACGATGCCACAGAGTTTGGGGATGTGGTCATGGGGCTTTCCACAGCAGCCAAACCTGTGGTTCAAGGACTTCATTTCCCTGGTACAAGGCTGGCAGGCACCTCGTACAACTCATGTTCCAATAGTTCAAAGACACACTTCTGTTAGGAATGAAGATTCATATTTCATCCCTGCTACCTCATAAAAAATATGTCTGGGGGGGTTCTGTATTCTTAAACGCAGGAGGGGAGTAAACATAAAATTTCACTTAACTGCAAGATTTCTTAGGGGTCCAAAAAGATGTATTTAAAAATGCCATGAATATCAACATGCAAAGCTCCCATATATTCAAAATTATCAGTCAACACGTTAGCTATAATCTATAGCTATCAATGAAGGGTTCGATTTGGGGCTTTGTACCTGGTAAGCGGTCAGAAACAAAGAGAAGAATGGGGGTGATGATTGGGTAAATGAATGAATGCATAACTAACTGCACCAGGAATCCACAAAGGAGCAAATTGAAATGACTGCCCACGTTCCACCACTGTTCAAAAAAATGCAAATTTTTCATTTGAAAAGACTGTAAACTTCTGGAACAAAGCAAGCCAAAGCTGACCTTGCGATGTTTAAAGAAGACTGGTGTCTTGTCTTTAGATGGATGTCAGAATTGAATGTGTGTGTGTCTATATGTTGATATGTGTGAGTTGGTATGTATGTGTTGATAAGTGCATGTTCACGTGTGTGTTGATATGTGCATGTTCATGTGTGTGTGTTGAGATGTGTGCATGTTCATGTGTGTGCATGTTCATGTAGAGGCCAGAGATCAACCTTAGATGTTGTTGCTAAGGAACTGTCATCTAGGTGTTTATTTGCTTTTCAGGTTTATTTACTTTTATTCGATTTATATGAGCATGTGCCTGCATATATGTGTGCACCATGTATATGCCTGGTGCTTGAGGAGGTCAGACGATGGTTTGAATCCTGTAGGAACTGGAGTTGTAGAGGGTGGGTGATCTGGATATTTAGAACTGAGTCCAGGTTCTCTGCAAGAACAGCAGATGCTCTTGACCACTGAGTTTTCTGTCCCTCCAGCTCTCTGTCCACCTTGTTTTGGAGCAGTGATGTCTGCCTTGAAGGCAAGGCTGCTAGTAACTGAGCTCCAGAAATCTGCCTGGTGTGATCCTCCAGGCTGTCTGCCTCCCTGTCACTGGGATTACAGGTGTCCATCATTGGGTCCAGTTTGTGTGTGTGCCTGAGTGCCTGTGTGAGTGCTGTGGTGTGTGTGTGTTTGTATGTGTGTGTGTATGTGTGTGTGTATGTGTGTGTGCATGTGTGTGTATGTATGTGTGTGTATGTGTGTGTGTGTATGTGTATGTGTGTGTATGTGTGTATATGTGTGTGTGTGAGGGTGTACATTGTGTGTCACCATGCTCAGCCAGCAAGTGTGTTACTGACTGAGCTTTCCCAAGGGCTAGTTACTAGAATTTATAATGATTAGATGCCTAATTTAACAGAATTGCACTTCAGCTTTCTCTTCTGTGTTTCCCAAACCTCACAGTGTGAGAGAGTTTCTACATTTGTTATCAACTTTAGAAATTTTAATTATCACCAAAATTTCAGATAAAATGGACTCCGGTCAGATTGCTAGGCACTGTGCAATACTTGCTTTTTTGTAAATTCAGAGAATACCATGTCAGCTGAAGCAAGATCTAGACACCAAAAAAATCACCCAGAAATCTTAAAAACTTGGTTTCCGAATTTTTACTGTTCTCACTTCCTGCACGTTTCAACCAGCCACAGAAACTGACCTCAACGAAGTCAGCTATCTCATTTGTTCCCTTTTTTGGGGAAAGGGTCATATTCTGAAAATCAAATTGTTTATATTCTGAAACCGAATACGTTTGTGTATATATAATACCAATATCCCAAGGAGTCCACCCTCAATTCTTAAATTATCCCTGAGCTCTGACATGCTATGTAAACATTTAAATGAGAAAACCAGACACTAAAGAAGTGGTTTCCCAAATGGAAGGCATTTAGCCTCATTGAAATTGGAGGGGAAGCTAACACTCCCCTCGCCTGACGCTTCCTGGGTTTTGAAGTTTGTGGCTTGGGTTCTGTGGGGCGCTCACCAGATCAAGAACAGACAGGCATGTGAGAAGCCGGGTCCTCCTGATAAACTCGTGGACATGCCTCATTTGGTTAAGAACAGAACCATCTTCCTTACTCTGGCTTTCTGGGGGAGTGGGAATTGGAGTGAGGAAACTGGGCAGCCAGAAGAGCAGAGGGACGGCAGCCACGCCCATCAGAACGGCTCTCCCAACCTTCGCGGTGCCAATCATAGCAAAACGCTTTTCAGATGTTCTGTTGACATGTGCTCAGGGGAGAAGAGGCGCGCTCATATTTTCCAAAGGACCAAAATATCAAGAGATGGGAAATCCCTGAGCTGAGCAACCTTATTATCAAGGCTAAGGCAGGCACCTGGGGAATTAATAGCTGACATGCCTCATTTTAAACAGCCGCCATATGTTCCTGGAAAATGCAGCCATGCTACTTATCCCTTTCGGTTTTTCCTTCCCCGGTTTATGTTTTGCCTGGAATAAAAACAGCATGAAAACACCAGCTCACGTTACAGGTACGCACCTCCTCTGTGGAGGAACTCAGCAGCCTTTTTTTTTTTTCAGTGTTTTATTTATGCAACCAAAAGTGCTCTGTAAATCAGGACGTGCTGGCCGGCGCGAAGAATGCTGTGAGCTTCAAGGAGAAGGCGCACACTCCCAACAGCAGTCAGGTGTGCATGCTCCTCCCGAAGGCTAGCAGCTGGCTTCCCCCTTGCTGGCTTTGAAAATCTCACGTCCATCTCTCAGTGCTCTTTCAATTTATTTAAAGTACAATCCTGGAGCTGCATAAGGGAAGGCGGCAGTTTGCACATACAGAGTGTTTCCCATGGGCAATTGGCTCTAAAGACACAGGCGGGCACACACAGAGACATGCACATACCCACAGAGAGGCATGCACACCCTTCCACACAGACATTCACACCCACACACAGACATTCACCACCCCTCCCAGGCATGTCCACCCACACAGACATGTATACACACAGAAGCATGCATGTGCACACACATACACGTAGGCACACACACATTTACAAGCAGCATACATGCATACACCCACACAGGGACACACACACACACACACACACACACACTCATAGTTATGTACCAGCATAGGTACATGCACAAGCACAGGCACACATACTCATGCTTGCACACTCGTGCACACACACACACACACCCCTCCTGCATTCATTTTCCCTTGCTGGATGACAGCCCGCCTGCACTAAGGAAAGACTCCAGTCACCTTTTCTCCTGAAGGTGGATGCCGAATGACTCAGCTCCTGACCCAGAGCTGAGAGTCGACAGGTTTTGGTTTTGTCTGGTTTTGTTCTTTTCCCCTTCCTGCTCTTTGTTGCTTTGGATAGCACATAACAGGCAATGTTCAGGGGCACAGCCAGGCCCAGGGTGAGGCTATGGTCACATGATGTCGACAGCAAATGAGCAGAGAGCAAGAGTAAGTTCAAGAGACCAGCTGTACAACCCAGCGACTGCGTTAATGGCCATGTACTGTATCCATGAAGGATGCCAAGAGGGTAGAAATCAAGGGTTCTCACGACGAACAGTAACCCACAGGAGAGTTGGGCCATTCCTAACCATCCCACAGGTGTATGGACTTCAGAACACCATGCTGCAAGCTATAAGTATATGTAGCTTCGCCAATTAAAAGATAAAGAAATTTCCAGTCAGATACTGCATGAAATTGAAAGAGAGATAGCAAATGCAGGAGAAACTGTGGCAATATGACTTTATTTATTTATTTCCATGAGACAGGCTCTCATGTAACCTTGAACTCTGTAGCTGACGATGACCTTGACTGTCTGGTCATCCCATCTCCAGCTCCCAAGCACTGTGATTCCAGATACGAGTCATCACCATTCCTGGCTTATGCTGGGGATGGAAATCAGGGTCTTGTGCAACCGTTCTACTGACTGAGCCACATCCCCAGCCCCTGCAGAGTGCTTTCAAAGAAGGCACATGGAACTGTGAATGACTTCCTGTCACTCCCCTGCTTGTGGGCACAGCTGTGTCCTGTGTGCATGCTGATGCATGCATGTAACGGTGCACCTGTCTCCATCCCCCATGCGGCATTACAGCTCTGTGCCTAGAAACCTACACAGGGCCAAGAGGTAAGGGTTAAAGGCTGAACTGCTTACAGATTTGCTATTGGAAAATCCATGGACTGGAAAGGGCTCCTTTTCACTTGTGCGTTCTCAAGGACACACAGTGTGGACGGGCAATTCCCGTCAACCTTTGTTGGTGACTTGCTCTGGGCACAGGGTGTGCCCCAGAAACAACCCTGCCTTCACACACTGCAAACAGGAAATTCAGGAAGGCTATGAAGCCCACTCGATTATGCAGTTTAAGAAAGCAGACGTAGGGCTTGGAGGTTAAGAGCACTGACTGCTCTTTCAGAGGACCAAGGTTCAATGCCCAGCACTCACATGGCAGCTCACAACTGTCTGTAACTCCAGTTCAAGGGGAAACAACACTCGTGGCAAAACACCAATGAAAAATAAAAAAGAAAAATCTTTAAAAAAAAAAATAAGAAAGAAATCAGACTCTACTGAGGACAGTGCTCTTCTGCAAAATATTGCCTACAGTTCCCTAAAGTCATGTTTCTCAAGTCATATGTATTGTTTAGAGAATTTAAATAAAGCCATAAAATAGGTAGCAATGAGTGACACACAGAAAACACACACACACACACACACACACACACACACACACACACATACACACAAACATGTCTTCCTGGTTGGAAGAGATAGATAGAAAACAGAAAAGCCAGACAGCACAGGTTTTGAGTTTGCATGGGATCAGGTTCAAATTTAAACTCCTTTTCTTAAAGTCAAAAGCCTAATTGGAAGGTCGAGGGAGTGAGAACGCTAACTCCTCCTTTCACTCCTCTTCTGCGCAACTGCAACCTAGCACATCTCCTGACTGGCCAGCGCTGCAAGTTGAAGGACCTGTGTCCCTTGACCCCAGCAGGGCATGAGGGCTCCTCATTCATAACTGTGGTACACTGTGCCCTGTGGGTGACAGCATGCATCAAATCTATGCTGTGCAAGATGATACACTACACACAAAACATTCTTAAGAATCCACATTTCTTCTAAGCAAGCCAAATCTGTCTCTCATCTCTGGGCCAATTTCCATGGCTTTGACAACAGCAGCGACAATGGGATTAACCCTTTGCTGAGTGCAAGCGTGTGCTGGAGACAGGGCTAGAAGATTTACATGCCGGCTAATCCTCAAAGCAATTTACAGATGCAGCATCAGAGCCGCTAAATGACCTGCCTGAGGTCACCTGCCTCTGCCTCCGCTGTGAGTAGCAGAGTCTGGAGGATCCCAGCCCGTCTGGCTCCACGGCCCTTGGCTCTGCCACATTGGCGTTGTGTTGCAGGCAAAGGAATGTGTCTTCCTGTACTCTTGCTTCTTATGGAAATCATTTCATTTCGAGTCATTAGGGAAATTTACTAGTTGCTCACATGGAGCAGGTTCAGTTAGAAAACTTAGGAAAGCTAAGAGAAACATTTCAAGTGATTTCTTACTCAAAAAACACATAGCTAGCATTTTGTATTATCTCTCAAAATGTTTTTTTTCCATAACATTTTAGTTTGAATTGTATCTACACACATTTGGTGTCTGCAGCATTGACTACTATCTCAACTACTTTATAAAGACAGCCTAAATATTTTCCTATATCAACAAATATATCTACTCACTACATTTTTGATGGTTGCATAATATTCCATAATAAGAATATACTAAATGGAAGGATTGTGCACAATATTATAATTGAGATAAACAGCATTGTAACCGATATTTACTTCTTTATTCAATCTAAGAAGACACTTGCCAGGCAGTGGTGGTGGACACCTTTAATCCCAGCACTCAGGGAGGAAGAGACAAGTGGATGGATCTCTGTTAGTTCAAGGCTAGCCTGGACTAGAGAGTGAGTTCCAGGAGAGTCAAAGCTGCACACACAAAAAAACCAAACAAAAAATAAAAAACAAACGCTGTCTCAAAAAAAAAAAAGACACTTGATATTGAGCTGTGGCCTCCGTGTGTATGCACATGCATGTGTGTGCTCATATATATCTTGAATTCTCTGGCTAAGCTACTGGCATGGCATTTTCTGCAGAACCCTGGTCCTTGTCAGCACCATTGCTATGGTGACCTTTGACGTGTGTTAATGGTTAGGTGGAGTGGACTTCCCCTTGCCCCACACCCTCACCAGTGTTTACTCTCTGTTTATTTTTTAGTAGAGGATGTTCTAATATGCTTGCAGTGACAGCTCACCGAAGTTTGCTTTTGCCTGAAGATTAGGGACATTGTGAATTGTTTTCATGCAACTTGGCTACTTGTGTCTTCTTTGCAAAATAAACAAACAAACAAACAAACAGGCCTATTTCGGTCCTCTTCCCAATGATTAAATTTGAATACACATCTCACTGAGAGTAAGTTGTTGGAGTTCCTAACATGTTTCATCTACAAATGTCTTCCCCAATGGACAGTCTACAGATATTTCCTCCTTTTCTGCAGCTAGGCTTTCAATGTGCTGTTTCTTTTGCTGAGTGGAGGCTTTGCAGCTTGAAGAGGTGAACATTTTTCTTGGTTTTGCTTTCATTGCCGTCCTTGTACTGTTTCTGGTCACAAGAGATGGCTTTCAGTTCTCACTGTTGAGTTTGTTGGTGGACGCGTGTTTGTCATATACAGGACTCATTATGTCCCTTCACCGAAGCCTTCATTACAAAGGGATATTTTCTCTGAATCTGAAGAGGCATGGATGGTTTTAAACCTACACCCTGCTGGT
This sequence comes from Microtus pennsylvanicus, assembly GCF_037038515.1. Classification (NCBI taxonomy): domain Eukaryota; kingdom Metazoa; phylum Chordata; class Mammalia; order Rodentia; family Cricetidae; genus Microtus; species Microtus pennsylvanicus. Next base: position 94,288,932 of record NC_134580.1, read on the forward strand.
GTTGATGTATCAGTCATGGGTCCACATGCAGCCTTGGCTCTCCAGGGCGGACCCACCTGCCCCTTGAGAAAACTTCTCAGTATGCCCTGTGAGAAACCTTCTCAATATGCCATTGGATTGGGTTTGTTATTGTTCTCTTTGGGGACTCTGCTCTCTGCCATCATTGGGAACACTAACTGGCCTGTCATTCTTTCTCCTTGTGTGGCTGTCTGACTTGATCCCTGGGGCAAGGCTGGCATCATAGCGCTGAGCTCAAACATGTTAAACTGGAGAAGTTTAAGAACCAGTATAAATCCTTCACGTAATATGTAGAAGAATTTACCAAAGAAACCCTGAGTCCTAGATTTTATTTTTCCTTTTTTAAAAATTACTGTTGCTACTACTATAATTTTGTCACACATTCTTGCTTTCTCTTTCTTCAACACTCATTTTCAGTGACATATGTATGAGTTCATCCATTTCTTCTATATGGCCTGATTTTCTTGTCATATAATTTCATTCACAGTAACTGTTGAGCCTAGCAATCTGTAGTGTCTATTGTGATGTCTCTTTTTCCATTTACAATTTTATGAGTCTTTTCTCAGTCAGTCTATCAAATGACTATTAATTTTGTCTTTTAGCCCCTTCTTAATTCCATTGACTTGTGCTTTACTTCAACCCAAAAAACTATGACATTCTCCCCCACATACCTTAGTTATTGCTTTTATTTATATTTATTTTTCTTGAAAATAATTAATTACTCAACAGGTGATAATGGTACAGACATTTAATCTCAATACTCAGGAGGCAGAGGCAGGCAGATCTATGAATTTGAGGCCAGCCTGGTTTACACAGCAAGTTCTAGAATAGCCAAGGTTACACAAAGAAACCCTGTCTTGAAAACCAAAACAAAGCATAACAAAAGAATAATTAGTTGTAATCACCAATTATTTTTTTATCAATTAATTACTAATAATAAGCCTTCTGTATTTTTTTCTCTTACTCTTTGCTCTTTGGGGGCCTACTACCCCGCTCCCAAATAAATCACGTGGAGTCTTATTCTTTCTTATGAATGCCTGGTCTTAGCTTGGCTTGTTTCTAACAAACTTTTCTTATCTTAAATTGTCTCATCTATCTTTTGCCTCCAGGCTCTTATTCTTTTCTATTCTATATACCTTTTTTCCCCCTTCTTACTCTGTATAGCTGGGTGACTGGCCCCTGATGTCCTCTCTCCTTTTCTCATCCCCCTAACTTTTCTTCCCTGATTTCTCCTCCATGTATTCTCTCTGCCTGCCAGCCCCATCCATTCTTTCTCCTGCCTAGCTATTGGTCATTCAGCTCTTTATTAGACCAATCAGGTGTTTTAGGCAGACAAAGCAACACAGCTTCACAGAGTTCAACAAATGCAGCATAAAAGAATGCAACACATCTTTGCATCATTAAACAAACGTTCCACAGCATAAACAAAGGTAACACATCCTCAACTAATATTCCACAACAGCCTTCCATTCTCTAGCATGGCATTGCTTTCTAAATTTTCTATGTCTTCCTTCCTTCCTTCCTTCCTTTTGTACTTCTTTGCACCGAGGGAGCGTCATGCACACTTTCTCTCCTCTGTCACACTCTGTTTTTCTACAGGAGTCATTCTGTTCTTTACTGTTCTTCATACACATTTTAACCTTTTGTGTGTTTCTTGCTTCCTCTCAATATTTTTGCCTCCTCTTTTCTCTCTATCTCATCCTCTTTCCTTTTATTCCACACTTCTGCCACTTTACAGTGATCCTGCACTCTCATGGCATGGGGCCTTGCTTAAATCATCTTCCACCTCTGAATCTACAGTTCACCATCTTCTCAGTGGCTGTGGTGGTCCTAATGCTGAAACCCAAGCCTGGACAGCCAGTATTTGCCCATTCATGCTCTGTTGTTGACAGCATCTTCTCCTGTGAGAAGAACCTGCATCCTTGCAACATCCTTGCAACATCCTTGCAACATCCTTCCACAATTGTTGGCTGCCCAAGAACTTCAATATCTGATTGTCATGTAAAGGTGTAGGGAAAATGGTACTATATCAGAGCAGCTCTCAGGGCTAGACAGGGGTTTGCACTCAGGTTTCTGGTTGGCACAGTTCTTGGTTCACTGGATTTACAGAGGATGGTGGAGAGCAGAAAGTGCCTTCTAACCTCCCACCATACTGGTTCTTTGTCATACACTATGAGCTTGATATACTAGGCAAATAGGGTTATTCCCAGATGCTATGAATACTCATTTCTAATGCTACTATGATCTTTATCAATTGTCTTTTCTGGAGTCTGAGAAAGATGGAGAGTAACCATACTAAACACTTATTAAATCCATGTTGAGGGTCTCTGTTTTCTAAAGTTTTTACATCATTTTATTTGGGAGATAGTCAAGTCTTGTTAATCATTAGCAAAAGCCAGAGGTTGTTTTATTTCATTCCTGGGAGTCAAACCTCTCCTAGTTAATACAAATCAGCCTTCAGTAACCAGTTACAGTTGCCGCAGTAGATCTTATTAATTTAAAGTCTTCTGGGCTTCCAACTCTTTTCAGTATTGTCCTCTAAGATTCTGAAACTGGGGCATTCACCACAAACCGAATTTCTCCTTTACCACTGGTTTGCACTTAGACACTACCACCAGGGACCTCTCCAGCAGTTCAAGACACCAAACATGAATGGCGAAGAACGTTAGTTAAATGATTCCTAATGATATTCTGTTATGTTCATAGATTGGCGTTGGTGCTTAGTCCAACTGTCATCAGAGAGGCTTTCCCCCAACAACTGATGGAAGCAGATGCAAAGACTCACAGCCAAACATAAGGCGGACCTGGGGGAATCCTGTGCAAGAGGCGGGAGGAAGGATTAAAAGACCCAGTGTCAAGGAGACCACAAGAAAACCCATAGAACCAACTAACATGGGCCCATGTGGGCTCATAGAGACTGAACTAACAGCCAGGGAGTCTATATGGGTCTGACTTAGGCCCTCTGCATATATGTTATAGTTGTGTAACTTGGTCTTCCTGTGAGACTCTTAACAATGAGAGCAGGAGTTGTCTCTGAGTTTGCTAACTGCTTTTGGGACCCATTTCTTCCACCAGATTGCCTCGTACAGTGTTAATAGATGAGAAAGTGCCTAGTTTCCCTGCAACTTGAGATATGGCCGACTGATATCCATGGGATGCCAGCCTATATCTGGAAAGAAACAGTGGAGGAGGAGTAGATAGGACAAGATGGGGAGGGACTGGGAAGAAGGGGAAACTTTGGTTGCCATGTAAAAACAAACAGAAAAAAACTGAATAAATAAGTTCAAGACAAGAGAAGCATAAAGAACTTCCTTCTTCCTAGGCTTCTAACGTTCCACCTGAATTGCTCCAGGGGCAGCACCTCACTCGGGGAATTTCAGCTGACTCCAGTTGAACCTAGCTTGCAGCTTCCCCTAGCGTTCCCAGAATCCACTTCACCTTGCTCACTGAGTGCTAAGGGATAAGTCCTCAGGGACCTGAGACCCGGCTCCTGGGGTAACATTGCCAACACTAGCTGAGTGTCACCTTCAAAGACCCAACTCTACCAGGCTCTACCTCTGACCCCTAAAATCCACTGAGTTCAGCCTCTCTCTCTTGCTCCCTAAGGATGTAGCGTTCTGCAGATCTTTGCTTCTCTGTGCTGTGCTGTGCTGTGCTGTGTGTAGATTTTGCATGCTCTGGATCAACCATTATCTTGAATTCTCTGATAAAATGACTGGTTTATGTTCTGACTTCCTAGGCAGGGTGTTCTTCTTAGGCATTTGTAAATACAGACAATACAAGGAAAGAGGGCTTGGTGCCTTACTTTACGAGACAGGATCTCCACTATGAAGTTTCTGATTGAGCAAGGCTAGCTGGCCAGTGAGCTTCCAGGATCCACCTCATCTTTCTCTACCCTCCCAATGCTGAGACCCCAGCTGTGCTGGGCATTGCTCATTCCATGAGTGCTAGGGAATCCAAACTCACATCTGCATGTTTGTGCAGTCAACACTTGAGCCGCCAAGCCACCTACCCAGCCAATGGAATTTCTTTTGATAAAGAGGATATTGTATCTGGGAAATCCTCTCTTGTCTTAGTGAAAAGCAATGCTCAACTCTTAAGAAATGATACAGTTGCAGTTATATGAAATGAAAAAGTTTGGAGGTATACTATAGAACATAAGGATCACAGTTAGTACTGAATGTTGGAAATTCCCTAAGAATGAATGCATACAAATTGATTAATTAATGGAGCTAAGAGGGAAGGAATGAAATCTTATGTGATGGATAAACTTGCTTGATGGCAGTGATCATATCAACAACTACGTATGTATACTTGGGTACTGAGGCACCTTGAATTATACAGTAAAAATAGCTTTTAAAAATGTCACATATTTATTATCCTTTAAATAGGTCATAACATATTCTTTCTGGGGAGGGAATCTGGAGCCGAAAGCAACATAAATCTTGCTAGTTAATCAATTTCTTCGTCGTTTTGCAAATATGCGCTCCATGACAATAGCTGTCAGCTGACAGTCTTGTCATTTGGTTTGGAAAGCCTTTCAGACACAGCAGAAATATTGTGATTCTTACAAGTATCATCCCCAGACAAGTGCTATGACGTTTCATGTAGTAAATAACAGTTGCAAGAAAAATAATTTGTCTTGGCCCGGAACTGCCTACCCCAAGGCACGCTGCATAAGCCATTACATAGTGGGTTTATAGAGAAAAGAAAAAGGAACTGGCTGTAGGACACATGTCTTTAATCCCAGCACGTGGGAGGCGGAGGCAGGTTCATAGTTGCAAGTTCCAGGCCAACTAGGGCCACATAGTGAGATCCTGGCTAAGAAAGGAAGGAAAGAAAAGAGAAAGAGAGAATGAGAGTGAAAGGAAGGAAGGAAGGGACAGAAGGAAGGAGGGAGGGAGAGAGACAGGAGGGAGGGAAGAATGTTTTGCAGGACTAGAAATCCTCACTAAACAACTGTTTGCTTCGGAAATATCTTAATGGCCAAGAACCACACCCCTCCACAGGACAGTAACTCTTTTCTGTCCCTTCAAATGAGATGTTCAAGCTTTGGCAGGTCCCCAGAACAATCTGTATCCATTAAGGATTTCCAAAGCATCTTAAAGAGGCCAATTTCTTGTAAACCAAAATACAATGAATTTTTAATGACTGGGTCACTCTATCCTTCTTCAGGGAGCGAGACACGAGTGAAACCTTTAAGAAAGTAAAAAAAAGAAAGAAAGAAAGCATAGCATGACTCAACAACAACAACAACAACAAAACCTACATTTCATTATAGACTTTAGAATTATTAGTTACTATAAAGACAGTTCCTGTTAAGAGATCTTTGATTAACCCTTTTACCTTCAAGCTTCAAGCCACCACCAAAATTTTTGTTACCTTGCACACCTGATACTTCTTCCACTTAATTGCTCCTTAAAGATCAGCAAACACTTTTAGAATTACGTGAACTGAGAGTTAAGAAACCAGCATGGAGGAAAACGAATCCTAGAGATGCGCCATGGCCAGTTAGAGCCCTCTGGGGCAGAAGCAAGCTAGACGCTTCCACTGCAGAGTGTCGCTAGGAACATCGCCACGGTCATCTCCTTTGAGTTGCCGTCTACACACTCATTTGTGTTGGCCCCATAAACCAAGGACATTGAGCCTATAATTAGTGATCCTAGAGAAGCTAAATAAGGAGAACCCAAAGAAAAACATATAGGCATCCTCCTGAATATTAACCTTCAGCAGGCGATGAAAGGAGACAGAGACCCACATTGGAGCACCGGACAGAAATCTCAAGGTCCAAATCAGGAGCAGAAGGAGAGAGAGCACGAGCAAGGAACTCAGGACAGCGAGAGGTACACCCACACACTGAGACAATGGGGATGTTCTACTGGGAACTCACCAAGGCCAGCTGGCCTGGGTCTGGAAAAACCTGGGATAAAACCGGACTCTCTGAACATAGTGGACAATGAGGACTACTGAGAACTCAAGAACAATGCCAATGGGTTTCTGATCCTACTGCACGCACTGGCTTTGTGGGAGCCTAGGCAGTTTGGATGCTCAACTTATTAGACCTGGATGGAGGTGGGGGTTCCTTGGACTTCCCACAGGACAGGGAACCCTGATTGCTCTTCGGGCTGAGGGGGGGGGGGACTTAATTGGGGGAGGGAAATGGGAGGCGGTGGCGGGGAAGAGACAGAAATCTTTAATAAATAAATAAATTAAAAATAAAAAAATAAAAATAAAAAAAGAAAGTACAGTTGAAGGAGACCTGGCTTCCTGAGTTTACATTCTGGACCTGGGGTCTAGTTTCAGTTCCCTCCCAGCTCCTGTGGCCTTCCAGTCACACGGGGTCAACCTTCATTGTACCACACTGATGGCCCAAGCATGTTTTCTGCCCGACGTTTCTTGGCTTGCTCCACACCACTGACACTCCCCCTTAATTCTTCCAAGTAAAAATAAGATCACCATGGACCTAACTGTATTGATGGAGCTTCCCACCCTGGCTCTTTCTTGGCCCCCTAGGGCTGTTCTTGCTATCATCTTTTTGAAGGACTGTGTTCATAGTGCTGTTTGGTCGATGGTTTAGTGCATTTGTTCAGTGGCTAGCAGGTCTCTATGGCAAATTTGATGGGGTAGATACTACAGAATACATGAAAATAGGAAGTCTCATTTTTGTACACATCCCCACTGCAGGACCATTTGAATTAAAAGTTAAACCTTCCAGGCAACTTAATAAAAAGTCTACACTTCGCCGGGCGGTGGTGGCGCACACCTTTAATCCCAGCACTTGGGAGGCAGAGGCAGAGGCAGGCGGATCTCTGTGAGTTCGAGACCAGCCTGGTCTACAAGAGCTAGTTCCAGGACAGGCTCCAAAACCACAGAGAAACCCCGTCTCGAAAAACCAAAAAAAAAAAAAAAAGTCTACACTTCGTGAAATCTCTGGGGCAAAATTCACTTTTGTCAAACAGAAAACCAGCCAATGGAAGGAGTAAAGAAATAGATGAAGTCCTAGTAAGTAAATGCCCCTCAGTGCCTGAGCTGTGAGGACTAGCTGTTATTTGCCTAAATCGTCTCAATGTATCTCTTTTTGGTATGTTTGTTTTTCTTTGAGATTGTTATTTTGAATAACGGTTTCCTAGCTGAAGAACTGATAAGAAAAGGAAAGATATCAGAAGTCGTATGTCAACATGCAGCTACATGACCAGTTTGTAGGTTTGGCAAATATAATATATACTTATTATAATTAAGCACCAAACAAGGCACTCATTTAAAGAACACAATTTCCGCGATTTACATATATTATAGAATTTTTAAAAAGAAACAAAACTTTAGCAATCTTAGTACAATAAGATGAGATGTGAGCCGCGGAGGGAGGAGCACTTTGCAGAAACCAGCAGAGGCCCATGTGGAGAACTGAGGGGTGAGCTCTGTTCTTCTGGAGAGATGCAAGCCCTGACAACCCAGGAAATGTAAATGCAACATGTGCTAAACACAAGAGGGCCTGGATGCTTGCAGGGATGAAAACAGGAATGTGGATTCGAGGCCTCTTTCTTTTCTGTGAACGGGGGGCATGTATCACCATTCTTCAGGAAAGCGTGGAGCTTTCCCTTCATGTTAAAATATATTACTTAACATTTGAGTATGTCAACACCACATTAGGCACTTTGAGAAAACAAAATTAGCCTTGTTTCCTGCTTGGGGGGATTTGTTTACTAAGTATCAGACTTAACAGAATGCTGTCGATCCCCCCCTCCCAGGCTGAATGCTCTATACAGCAATAGCTTCTCTTAATTCCGCAGTTAAATCACCAAGAATTTTTTTTTAATACAAACTCAAAGAAATACTCTTTAATTTAACATAAAACTTTAGAAGTTTGGTTTGGGAACATTCCACATCCTGTTCTGTTATCCTGGGATAGAGCCAGAGACTACATTTAAATTAAACATATTCAATGTGGGTCTTGTCATAAGGTAAAAAGGGACGCCATTTTTTAGAGCTCTGACGTCACTCAAAGTCTTCTAAGTGGGGCTCTTAGCAGAGAGCTTATGTCTTGCATGACATGGCTTAGTTTGCACCATTTAAACAGGGCAGCGAGAGAAAGATTCTGAAGAAAGCGAACACAAATTGCTCCAGACGAAGCTTGTTTTTGCCGTGTAAAAATGTTTACAGGCTGTAGGCTAAGACACTTTGTGGGCGCTGGAGATGTAAGGCAGACACGAATGAAAAATGCTTAGACTAGTCAAGCTTGAGTCCTCATGCAATGCTGAAACCGCACACTAAAGTGTCCGTCTCAAACCCCAGCTTGCTTCCGCCCCGAAACTCCCATGCACTATGCTTTCAGCTTTAGCAAAGTTTCTTCCCACTTTTGGGTCTGCTTGACTAGCTCTCCTTGGATAAATAGACTGTAATCAACTGGATTAATTAGTCTAATTAGCTCAGCATTTCTTCCTCTATACTTAGAACATGAAAAGTTCATAATGTTCAAATTAATAATTCAACACTGATTCCTAAAGTCTTCTTAAGAAAAAAAAAACGAAATGTAATAGTGGCAGGAGTTACAAGTTCCGAAATATTATAATTAAGCAAGCAGATGTACAGTTTGAAACAGTGCCTCGATGGATATTAACATGTCCTCAATAAATTCCTGCTGCAGTTTGATTCGGGGGTATAAATTTATGAATAAAAATAACCAATTAAGATAATTGTCAGCATACACTGTTTGCTAAAGGAGTCTCAAACTATCTTTTTCTGTATTTTCTTGAAACACAATATTCTATACATTGACCTGTGGTTTGGAACAAAGTCATCGACTAATTTAACTGGTGGGTCTTAGTCATGAACCTTAAATCCAGTTCAAAGTGTCAGTTTCCTGGATATTTTACGCATATATTCTGGAGTGTTTGGCCCAGAAAGTTCTTGTTCCCAATGAAGCCAGGTTAGTATTTCATGGACAAAATAGATCTTGCTTGAAGATACCAGGTCTTGAAACGGTTTCTGGATACTTTTAAACCAGAGAGTGTAATACTTTCTCAGAACAAATACTCGTGAAATTAGATAATTTCATTTTGCAAACAATCTGGAAAAGATTTGGAAGAGGAGGAAGAGGGGGAAAGGAGGGGTGGTGGGAGGAATTTGCTTGGGCTTTCTAGCACAGATTCTGAGTTTTGCCTTGAGATGTTTACAATTGGAATAATCAAAAGGTAATCATATTACCTAACTTTGGATAGAAAATGTAAACTAATTCCGAATTTCTAGTCTTTCTATCCTTCTTGCTAAATCTACAAGTTGTCGTAATGGAGAGAGCGCATGATCCAAGTTTGCAAACTGACTCTCCTACTAAGCCTTACGAAGTGTCTGTAGTGGAGGATTGCCGTAGAGTCATCTCGTCAGCAGAAATGCTCAATTGAAGGTCACCAACAAAAACAAAGACTACCGACACACAACAACATCACTCAAAACCACAGTTGGACATTGCTAAGGTCGTCTTAATAGTAAGGAGAGAAAGCTTTGGAAGAGTTCAGTTCCAGAATCTTCCTCTACTTCGCAATTATTTAAGTGAGACAAAATTTGTTGTCTAGGATCCAAACCTTTAAGTAACACATACACTTCTACTTAAAGACAATGGACTAGGATGGCAAGATGGGTGAGTGAGTAAAGGTGATGGTCACCAAGTCTGAATGCCCAGGTTAGGTCTCTGCTTCTTACACGGAAGCGAGAGAATGGCTCCCTCGAGTTGCCCTGGGATTTCCATACACATTCCTGCTCACTTTCACTTACATATTTGGCTTTGCTTCTTTGTTTGTTTTGGTTAGGTTAGGCTTGGGTTTGGTTTTGTTTTGAGACAGGGTTTCTCTGTGTAGTCCTGGCTGTCCTGGAACTCACTCCACAGATGAGGCTGGCCTTGAACTCACTGAGATCCACCTTTCTCTGCCTCGCCGATGCTGAGATTAAAGGTACATACCCCCCACTGCCTGACTTGTTTTTTCTTTTTTAAAGTATGCTTTTGTCAAAAGTCTCTTGGGACATCAACATGTAAGAGTAAGGAATGGGATTCTTGATCCCTCCCTTTTGCTCTTCTCTGCAGAGAGAGATTTCCCAGTGTATTTCCTCAAGGAAATGAATGAAAGCATGTTCTCCAGCTAGGGGGCTGGAGAGATGGCTCAGTGGTTAAGAGCACTGGTTGCTCTTCTAGAGGTCCTGAGTTCGATTCCCAGCAACCACATGGTGGCTGACATCCATCTGTAATGAGATCTGGCACCTTCCTCTGGCGTGCAGGCATACATACATGGAGGCAGAATGTTGTATACATAATAAATAAATAAATATTAAAAAAATAAACAAAAGGCTAGATACAAACAGAATGATGAGATTTGACGATTTCAATGATTGCCTTCATCTCCCAGTTAGCTTCTTTGTTTTATGCACAAGGAGCGCCACCTCCTATGCACTTGCCAAACAAATGTTTATGTCCTAGAAGCATTATTAGAGAATGGCTGTGTCTATGTGCTGCTCCAAAAGGCAGACCCCTAGGGTTAAGCATTTCAGCCCGCTTAAAAGTCAAATTTGCACCATCAACCGCAAACCTCATCTTCAAATACCTTTCAGTGAGTCCAAAAGAATCTTCTGCTAAGATTCAAGTAGGACGCACTAGAAAGCTTGAAAATACCAATAAAGACAATGTCATTATACAACTGAATATGTAAATATGGACCTTCTGGAAGAGCTATTTAAAATGTGAGTCTAGTCACCAGGGACAAATGCAAGCGCTTACCAGTTTCTTACCCAAGGTGTGTGTGGGGTAGAGATGATCTTTCAGGGTCCCAACAAAGTAATTTTAGATTGAACACTTTGTTTTACAAAAGGAGAAGAAGAAGAAGAAGAAGAAGAAGAAGAAGAAGAAGAAGAAGAAGAAGAAGAAGAAGAAGAAGAAGAAGAAGAAGAAGAAGAAGAAGAAGAAGAAGAAGAAGAAAAAGACCCAAGCACATCTCTATTCCCGATGTGTATGTGGGTGGTATAGTTTGGGGAACCTAACAAGAGTGGTGCTTGGTTATAACCTAGGGAGCGAGGGAAAGCATTTAAAAATACTGTCAAAGATTCTGGCAGGAAAAACTGTATAAATATACTGCAGACTCAAACACAAGAGAGCTGGTTATAAAAAGAAAAGAAACTGCAAATGAAAATCTCAAAACTTCTGCCGTCACGATGAAAGAGATTGCATAAAGGGGACTCATCACGGCTCTTCGGAACCCCCTTGCCCTCAGTTCCGAAAGCCGATGATGCCACCTTCCACCCAGGTGATTGGCGGGCCCATCTTCACATAGTTGGTGACATCATTTATAAGGCTACCAAATGTCTTGGGAACTTTCCCCTCTAATCACTCCTGAATCCACCCAAATTGCTTTTAAATTATTCCATGTGCCATGGTAAATTTTTATGGCCGACATTTTTTCAACTCCGATTTTTAACAGAGATATGTCAGTTTGAAGTAGAAATAATTAGATCCTACGTGGTTTTTTAAGGTAGTACATTATTTTATCAGAACTCTTTCTTGTCATGGCAAAGATGTGAAGGTTTATGTCAATTTCAAGTTAATTTATTTCATTACGCAGCTCATTCTGGGCATGGAGGTGCGTGGATTTTAAACACAAACATGCATATATGCAAGAACATCAATTACACTCTGCGATATTCCTTCTAAAGTGTGTATCTTCTTTTTAACATCTTTCTATGAATAATATCCAGCATCATGGACCTTGAACACTGATGATTCTGGCTAGCGCTTTTATCCTTTGCTTGAAATTACAGGATCAGTCTAGCCAGAATTTATGAGAACCAGACCTCAGACCTCACATAGCTCACATGTTAGCCCATTAGGCATCTAACTACCTCTGAACAATTTCAATGCATTATCTCGCCTTTTCCCTGGGGCACAAACTTCACTCGTCCATACTTTTAATATATTTTGTCTGCATAAAGCAGATCGAGTTATTACATGCCAGTGGATCACAACTTAGAGACATTTCATTGCCCTACACAGATGCAGTGACCACCTCTGTTCTCCACCGCGAAAAGCAGCCCAAAGGGAAATCATCGGTACCGCAAATGTCTATAAATTACCTCTGCTTTAGGGAAAATCCATGGATAATTTTGCCTAAACAAGTAGCCATTTTCATGGAGTCCTCCACACGGACCTTATTTTTAATTGTCCATTATTTCAGACTGCCTATCAAAAGAATCTTAGATAGACGACAATCATCTGATTTTTACTTTCTCCAAGGTGACTTTCTCCCCTTAACCATCTTTTGTCTTTAATAATGGTTTTTTAACTTGCAGATTTCTGAGACTTCCAAGCTAAGAATTCATTGGCTCTTCACAGAAAATATCAGTGATCAAGATCGAGATGAATTGATCTTTGAACTCTGTTAAGCCTTTCACTCATTTTGCAAAGCCATTACGCTATTTTCTTTCATGATTTTCTTCTCCTTTACCAGCTGAACAGGAAATAAGGATGACCCTAGCCTGTCCCTAGAGATTGTTCATCAGACAGTTCAATTTACAGCTCTTAAAAAAAAATTCACAACAACAAAAATGGAGGCATGTGCATTTAGGAATGTCATACTTTGTCAGGCATATTAATATAATTATTATTGTGACATATGTACAAAAAGACACATTTTTTCTCATTTTAATGATTCTTTTTGTTAATTTTTTTGTTAACTAGGCTGGTGTCGGATCTCCGGGGGTGGTTAATCCTTTTCTATCCTGACCTCTCTATGTGCATGCATACATGTGTGATTCTATGTCTATCTATGTGTGTTTGTGTATATGTGTGTGTGTCCATGTGTATGTATGCATGTAGTTCTGTCTCTGTGTGTGCATGTGTGTGTTTAATGTACTGATTAGTAATCTACTTTTTTTTCCCCCAACAAATGCTAGGGAAAGGAAGACCTAGTCACTGTTATCTAAAACAATTTTCCCATTTAGTTCCAAACTAAAACAAATGGCCGTGAAAGGTCATTAGCCTCATAGACTAAAATGGTTTTGATGGAGTCCAGCTTTCCATTCTGTTGACAAGCATCTCAATTCTTTTCAACAGCTCTGGGTGTCCACAGCGAAGAATGCAGACCAGTCATCAGCCAGGAGGCCAGTGTCCCTTGGTGACAATCTACAGAGCTACCAAAGACCCAATTCTCTCCACCCTTCTTTTATCTGCCCTTTTGATAACTAATAATGTAAATGAGCTTTTGCTGCAGACTGGATTCTCTTATCCTGCCTCCTGCTTGGCAATACGAAGTCTTCAGCCTAATTATGAGCTTCTCCAGAACAAACTCAGGGAGCTGAAGAGAACATGTAAAATTTTAACAAGATTTTCTCCAAAAGGCAAACATCGTATTTCCGTCTTACTAGTTGATCAAATCTCATGCCTTTAATTTTTACCAGTAAATAAGATATATTGATGGGAGAATGCATGGAACCCTAGCAGGTGATCTGACTTTCCTGTGGCTCCCATTGTTGCTTGGCCATCTCAGGTAGACTGATCTTAGGCCAAGATCTAATCTGCCTGCTTTTTTCCCCATCATCTCCTCAGCTAAGATTAATGTACATCGAATCATCGTGAGATTGCACCTTTGCATTTTGGCCTCCTGTGGCTATTCACACTCTGAGATTTCCCTTGCATCCCCTAACCTTTCCAAAACCAGACAGCCAAAGAGAGCTGCCAGTCTAAATGGGAAGGCCTGAGGGCAGGGAAAGTGAATCCCCACCAGGGCTGGGAAGTTCAGAGTGAGAGGCTCTCACAGAGATGGCTCAGGGATTCAAAAGTTGAAATATAGGTTCTATTTTGAGCCCTGCCTTGAGCATGTTGCTCTTTTTACAAAAACTGCCAGATGTGAGAGGAAAGACTGCTTACTTTGTGGTGTGTTTGAAGAATTCTTAATCAGAGAATCTGATTAAGGCTAAGAATGAAAGTCAGCTAACAGCTCCTTTACAAGAGAATAAAGCAAATAAACACACTGTGCTGAGAGGCTCAGGGGCATTCTGGGTTAAATTTTATTGTCTGCCTTCAAGCGGAAGAGCACCTCTGCCTTTTGCCAGGGAGCAAAGGCATTTTGCTAACTCCTTGCTAGGAAGGATGGGAGATCCCAAGGCAGGGCAACAGGAGGGTTCATGTGTGACAGGGTCCAGAATCTCTGTTGATTCTTAAGCCATGTCTCTAAACACACTCGCCAAAGTGCTGTGGCCCCTAGGTACTGGGCTTCAGACCACTAGGACTGGAAAACTCATCACCTCAGCAGACAGCTCATTCCACACTCAGATAACTAACTTGTGCTGCAAAGGTGCTGACTGGGGTCAAGCTGAAACCCGCAGCCCTGACCTCCACTGAGCCTCGTCCCTTCTCTGACACATCGCAGAGCAAGCCCACTTCCCTTTACATGTGGGGTGACCTGTCAAGCATTTACTGATGGCTCCAATTTGAGCATCTCTGTCCCTTCATACCCTTCCTCACACCATAGGCCTTGGGGAACATCACCTGACTGGCCATTTTCCTCACTGTCGCTTCAGGTTGTCATTGTCTCCTTTTGAGGCTGGAGCTTGGCTGGTCCCAGATCAGTCTGATTCTCTGCTGACATTTGGATCCATTCCCTGTAGATATTACCGCACTTCCTGTCAGCTAAAACTCCTCCTCCTGTCACGCAGTTCTTGCTACGTGCTTGTATTATTGACTTCTCATATTGAAATGTTTTTTATATTTTATCTACAGTTTGATCTTGTGAGAGGTGGTCCATCATTTCAAACCTAGAGCAAACCTTTTGACAGAAGGGCTAAGTAGTTTCCAGCCTGAGGAAAGTCCATTGCTCTCAGGGCGTCTTCCTTATCCCAACTCATCATATTTCACCCACGTGAGAGCCCTGTGAGGGAGGTGTGTGCTTCTTCAGCGCACCTAGGACACCAAGGCTGGGAGACTGAGAGAGTGGCTTCTCTTCCTACTTCTGGGATGTGGTGAAATGATGTAGACTTCAGAAGTCTAATTACAGCTTTGCTATCGGTTCTCAAGATGTCTTTGGATTCCGCTCTTGGCATTGAACATATTGACTTTCTCCTTCTTAAGCAGAAACCAGACAGGGTCATAAATGTCCTCAATCATTCATTTTTCTAAAAGTGATTGTATAGAACTAAGCTAAAAATAACCCTCTGAGCTTGGGTGGCAATTCTGTGTGCGTGCATGAGTGTGCGTGTGTTTTCCCTGTACACAGCCATCTTATTCTATAATCCCTCTTCACCTTGCTCACAGATAGCTCACTGGTTCACTTATTTCACATATAGAGTGCCTACTGTATGCCAGGCACTGGGCATCTAGAGAGGAACCAGACATGATCACTATGGCAACACGGTCAGAAGCCAAATAGGCCTGGCTTAATTGCTCATGACAAACCAATGCTAACTCTTAGCAATCAGTGGTTCCCTGTTTTAAAAGAGGGAATTGAGCCAGAAAAATGTGGAAAGAAAGGTCAGGCCAGTGATTTGTCCCTAAGTGTAGACACCTCAGTCTACAGTGAACCAATGCTACTAACTGGTAAGTTCTCACTTTCAAAAACACACGGTCAAGCTTTGTATTTCCTCAGACACATATTAAGGATCTGCCCTTCTTTATAGTCACGGGCTTACTTGACCAAGCCAAACATATGCAGAATTCATTCAAAAGATGAATCAAACCCCATCAAGGTGAAATTTGAGAGTTATTTGAGGAATATAATTCCTGTCAATTGAGCAACTCCTGTGCACCTGGCCCCGTGTTGAGCATTTGGGCTTAATTTAGTTCTAGCGGTCATTCCATGAGAAGGCAACTTTTCAGCTGCGTTTGGGGGGGAAATGTACAACTTTTGGGGGGTACCTGTAAAAAAAATTAAAAGACTTGAGAAAATGATGTCCCTCAACCGGCAAGTCAAGCGTCCTCAGACCCAAACCGTCTGACACCCAAAGAAACGTTCTTTCTACCCCCCCCACGGAAACAAGTTGTACCTTTGTTCCTTTTTGTTGTCAAATGCTCATTACTCAGCAAGGACATATTTTAAATGTCAGGAGAAAACAAAGGAGCAAATTTGCTATGGTACCTAAGGTAGTCAGTCACCTCACTCTCATAGCCAACAATTTGTTCAGGCTTCAGCTGTTCCTTCGATTCGATTAGTAGAAGACACCTAGAGCAAACCCTTAAAAGTGATAGGATTAGCAGGAGGAGAAAGGTGTGGGCAAGAGAGAGCAGTGGGAATGGGGGAGATGTAAAAAAAAAAAAAAAACAAAAAAACAAACCCAAGCCAAATTCTAACGATAAGCACAGATCAAAATTTCATAATGAGACCTATTATCTAATACACAAACTAAAAATGGAATTTTCAAAACAATTAAGTGTGTTGGCCACATTTCTGTGGTTCCGGCACATGGGTTGTGGAGGTGGCAGAATCAGGTGAGGATCATCTTTGGGCTGGGCTCATCAACTAACCCTCAACAGTGAGTTTCGGGTCAGCCTTAGCTGCAGATGAAACTCTAAGTAAGCTAGCAGAAAATGTGTTCTCCCTTTGGCTCTTGAACAGGAATGGAGCTCTCCTTACAACCAGGCATGCACAGTGGCCAGTCTAAATTCAGCACGAAGCCCACCCTCTCCAGAGTCCACGACAAAGAGCTTCCGCTGCTCCTGCATGGATCCCCTCCTTGGCAGTTTTCACGCCATCTCTAGTAACTTAGCCACTGAAAACTTCCAACCTCCTGACTTTTCTTGAAGAGCCCTTCCCAGTCTGGCTTGCATCACTGAAACCACTCTCCCTCTTCTCTCTTCCCACTCACCCTCCATATGCAAACTCCAGCTTCAGGTGTGTAACCTCTGACATCGTGGGTCCTTCCCCTCTCAGCTCCTCCTCGCCCTAATTTGACTTCCCCCACTGACTCCGCGAGTCATCGGGCTCCACATCTTTCCTCTATGCTCACTAGCCTGCACGAGAGAGACCTCTTCAAAAGAATGTTTTCTCAGCGCTGTTCCATCTCCCTGCCCCGCTAGCATCCTCTCTATTTTCGTAGCTCTTGAAAGAGGAGGTCACTTCCGGACCCCCTACTTGGCCCTTCCCTCCTTACAATCTGGCTTCTGCCCTTGTCACTCCAATGAGACTCCACAGACCCAAAGGTCACCAATGACTTCCTCATGGCCAAATGCATTGGTATTTTCTCCCATTTGACCCTTGACCTTTCCCGTAGACCCCAACAACTGTTGGCTATGCATTTCTTCTTCATTAACATCTGTTTCGAAATTACTTTATGCTAATAACAAGATCATGCCTGAACTGAGACTCCGAAAATATTTTTTCTCAACTTTTCTTAGTTTTCTGTTGCCTTCTTGAGTCTTTCTAGTTCTCATCATTCATGAATGTACTCTGTCCCAAGGATCTAGCTGAGCCCTCTTTTCTGTGCTCCTGGCTCACAACACAAAACCTCCAAAACCTCTAGTTATCACCTCTGGGATCAGTCCTGAATCTCCCCGTCCAGCCCTCCAACACAGCGGTCCTGCATTTCAGAAGTCACAGAAAGCCTCAACCTCCTAGGACTTGCACAACAAACTCTGATTTGCTCACAGATCATTCCTCTTAATTCTTTTAATGGCTGCCAGCATGACAACAGGAAAATCCCTCACTACAGTAGCATTTTGGGTTACTTTCCTCTTCCTCGTTTACTGCACCTGGATTACCAAGCTCTGTGGTTTTTTTTTGTTCCTCAGGACCATTTCCCATGCCCATCTCTTCATTTCTACCTATTACCCTGAAGTAGATTTAGTCATGTCTCCCTGGCATTGGTAGGGGATGCAGTGCAACAAGCAAGTGCTCATTTAGCAGGTGTAAGTCTGGATGTAGCCCTGTAGTAAGACATCAACAACACACTTGCATGCACGCGTACACACATACACACACTCAAGTGCACTCACACAAACATAAAATGTTCCCCCCAAACCTCTTCAATTTGGGCAACATAAATAAACAGCATCTACTATACTGTTTATTTACTATTTAAAATCTGATATATTATTTTAACCTACACCTATCCATTCCAATAGTTCATAGATCAAAGAATTGATATGGAAGATATATATATTTGATTTTTCAAGATAAGACTTCTTGTAACAGTCCTGCATGTCCTGGAACTCACTTTGTAGACCAGGCTGGCCTCAAACTCACTGAGATCCACCTGCCTCTTCCATAAGCGACATTTTCTAGTATGTTTTTAAAATTACATTATCACTAGAATCTGAACACTTCTTAAATTTACTATGCATAATATACGTAATACACTGCCCTTTTTTTTTCTCTGTGTAGCCTTGGCTGTGCTGGAACTCACTCTGTAGACCAGGCTGACCTGGAACTCACAGAGATCTGCCTGCGCCTGCCTCCCAAGTGCTAGGATTAAAGGAATGTTCCATTACCTCTCCGCTGAATAGACCTGCTAGCCCAGCACCACTTTCTGCTGCTTGGTCCACCTCATTTCTGACTTTATGGAAGGAACCACAATGTCTTCTCATCACCACTTCCCACACTTTCCTGTCCTTGCTGGCCCCGTGCTCCATGCCCCCATCCCCTGCCCTCAAAGTCTTCCCTCCCCTCCTCATCTGCAGCCTCCTCTACCCTCCACGAATTCCCTCAGCTGGAAGTAATCTTTCCTTCCTCCAACCTTCTCCTGTGCCCCTGCGTTCCCTCTGACACCTTTGATTTTCTACTTTTAATTTTTACTCTATCAGCATGTTTTTTCTTGCGCACGTGTTTAAATTCTTTGTGGGCAGGCTCTGGTGACCACTTATCTTTGCATCTTCCTGTCCTTGAGTGGAGTATTTGCTCATAGTGGCGAAGCCCAGTAAGTACTGGTTGACTAAATGAAAATACAAGCAAGGTAACATTTAGAGGCCTTTCAGTTAATGCAGATTTCTAGGAGACATCTTTTCCTAACACTGCCTCTGAGCTTTGATGGTGGGGAATCCTGGAGACGAATACTGATCTTACGTGGCACCTCTTGACCTTCATAAGAAAGCAAAGTGTTTTCATCACCCCAGAGGAAGAGGGACTGTTGAGACTGATGGATTTCACTCATTTGGCTTTTCTGTGTTTGTTTGTTTTCAACGTATATATGTACAGGAAGTGCCAGAAGCAAGGATTACCAAACACGAGATTTGACTTTTTCTGAGCTGTCCTTCCGGTGGCTAACAAAAAATGTGGAAATGTCATAAAATGGTACTTTCAGAGGGCTGACACATCTCCAGGGAGACGCTTTCTTGAGTGGCTGACCGCAGCTGTGGGCGTGCTCTGGGCTCCCCTGAGGTCAGTGTGGTACCCTCAGAGGGATGTGTTCTGAGGGCAAAGGGAGTGCCCCTTGATTATTCTCTTTCTGCCGCGACTCTCATTCTTGCACCTTCTCATCTAAATGAACCAGTGATTCTGTGTGGCCCCCAACCCTGAAAATGCATCTCGGGAAGCTGAAATCTTTGTGCGTGTCACTTCTGTTCAAATACAATGCTAACAATTCTAATGGTCTGAGAAAAAGACCATTAGATGAATTTTCCATCTTGTGGTTAATAATTTTAGGCTTCAATATAATTCCACTCATTAAACTTATTTCTTTGCCATTTATAAGAGAAGGAGGGCAGACATAAAAACAAACAAACAATATCAATAACAAAACAAAAGAATGCAAAGTTTATGTCACTTAGAGGTCAAAATGTCACTTCACACCGACAGTCAGTGGCATCTGCTGTAACCAGATTCCCATAAATGCCAATCAAGAAATTCCTGCCCTAAGAAACTTTTGGAAACCTCCCCTGTTTCCAAATTCTTTTCTGGAATAGTGTTCTCACAGCAGCCTTAACTACAGGCTGAAAGTCTTTGTCCTCCCAAATTCCAGTTCTGAAATCCCAAGCACCAAGGGGAGCGTGTGAGAAAGCCAGCCTTTGACAGGTGACTGGATGGGATTTGAATCCTTAAGACTATTGAGAACTTTTCTACCCTTCTGTCGCAGGAGACACCATCACCAGAAGGAGGACTCCTGAAATACACTGACCATCCCACTGCTAGGACATTAGACTTCTCAGTCCTCCAAACCATGATAAAAGCATCACCAGCATTTGAAAGCTTCCCACTCTATGCTGTTTGTATGGAAAAACAAACAATCCAAGACAGAACCTAAAGACAATTCAGATTTTCTTTGTAGCGACTCTTGGGAATCCTACCTTGGTCCTAGGATCTCTAGAACTACTGCACCCCTTTATTTGTTGGCCATGCTTAGTAGTTTCTCCTTACCATCCCCGGAACTTAAGCCAGAGGAAAATATCTGTATCAAAGTGTTAGGGTAATCACAAGCTCACACTGCTCAGAAAGCAACCACCTGCTCATCCTCAGCTCCTGCGTGCTGCCATGTTGAATACTGTCAAGGATTCTAGCTGTAAATCTTAGCTATGATGTTCAGGTACAAAACAGGCCAGGAAGGCCTGGGCCTTCATTGCTCTAGGCATCACCAGCTGATTCCCTAAGGAAGATGAAAAGGATCTGTTGGACGTCGAGAAAATCACAGACTCCAAATAATAGAGCTAGAAATGGCCTGGGCAGACGATTCCCTTGGGCATGTCTGCATGTCCACGGGGCACCCCATGCTCCACGTTCAGTTGCTTGTTCTTTACATGTGTGTGTCCACACCTCTGCCTCCAGGCCTGCTGTCACTAACACTTTGACATCATTGCCTGAGAACACTCCCAGAGAAGACAAGTCCTAGATTCTATCAGAAAAAGCCAGGCGGATCCTTGCAGAGGGTTGGTGGATTTGAAGCCACAGAGCCCAAGTGTGACTCACAGGGATAGAACCTGCCTGAAGCAGAGGAAAAGCCGGCATAGCCTCCGGTAGAATTTACTAGGTGCTCACAGAGAGCTCGGGGGACATATCCAAGAAAACCATGGTGAAAGGGTGGCTGCGGAAAACGGACTTCATTTCCCTCTTCAACATATTGTTAGCAAGTACACTGTTAAGGAATGCAAGGCCTCTTTCGTGTTTTTATCTCCAGCCCCACTAAGCAAAGTGGTCCTTGCTGTAGGGCCTGAATCAGTACTAAGCTGAGCGGCAAAGTCAAGGACATTTTCAGGAAAAGTGGCCAATGAGAAGAGTGGACAATGGGGGCCTCAGGGGTCTCAGGAGGCTTAGAAGGGTGTGGATCAAAAGAGTAAGATTCATAAAGAGCCTGAACCTTTGGGTAATGGATGGAAGAACTTGGCCCTAAACGTCCCTGTGGTCAGCCCCTTCCTCCTGTCACTCTGTCATCCCAGGCACTGTGCTCCCAAATCCCTCCACATCACCATATAACGGTCACCATGAACTGATAAGTAAAAAAAAAAAAATCCACACCTGATTCCATAGTATTTCAAAAGGCGTAGCAATTCACTATGTATACAAATAAATGAATCTATTATATGCCCCTCAAAGAAAGACGTTTTCCTAAAGCACTGTGGGTCCTTTGAAAAGCCACAAGACGTTATTTTTTAATTACACATAAACTTCCTTTGTTTTGAGTATTTTCTCCATATAAATTTTTAAATAAGTACCTGTGCATTAGATATTTTTTATTACTTTGACTATTAATTTTTATCCATTTTAGCTAGTATTTTTGAACTCCGTGTTTAGTTTTTTTTGGCTTATTTTCTTATTTAGTTATTCATTTCTATGTGTCTGAGCATTTTCTCTGCATATATGTTAGTGTACCATGTACAGGCAGGCCACTTCAGACCCTCTGGAACTGGATTTAAAGAATCGTTAGCTACCACGTGGGTGCTGGGAACTGAACACGGGTTTTTTGGAAGAGCAACCAGTACTCTAAACAACTGAGCCATTTCTCCAGCTGCAAACACTGAGTTCAAGACTGTCTTCTTCACCCTATTACCCCACCACGTTATTAAAATGTTGACAGAAATGAAGATACTTACAAAGGAGTTTCACATTAAGGCACAGCCTGTTGGTCCCTTCCTCTAACGACACCAAAGTTTCAGTCCTTGTAGCCATATCGCTCAATCTCACCTACTATACATAGCTACAGGTTTTTATTATCTTGAGAAATTGGGATACCAGCTTACATAACATGTAGAGTACTTTTTATCTTAGTATCCTGGCCTGACTTCTGGCTTCTAAGTTATATAGTATCATCGTTTCTTTCATTACCACCTTGGCCTCTTTCCACATAGATATTTACTAATTATATGTCTCCCTGTATCCCTCGGGCCAGGGCTAACAAGAACTTTTCCCTCAAACAATTCTTTCTCGTAAGTGACATGATTCAGCTGTTCTCCTGAGGAAATTTTAAGTTTATTTCTTCACGGATAAGGCACGGTCATGCTAAATGTTATATTAGACATAAGCACAAACTCCCCTTGACTGTGTTTCTAAAGCCACTCTGAGATGGTTCCTGAAGAGACACACACTTCTTCATGTGAGGCTTCCAGACTGGGCCACCATGTGAATGTATTTTGTTCTTTAGAAAGATGGAGTTGAATATTGTTCAATCCACATGAAAAGATTAATCTGTGAGGCTGAGAAAATCCAGGCAGGCAGATATATCCAGTCCCTTCAAGGACCGCTTGCTCAGCTCATAGGCAAAATGACCAGAAAAACAATGTCAGAAATGGAACCTTTCGTGAGAGTCCTTTGGACTTCAAGGATAGATTCAAATTGTGTAAAATCACAATTACTGTGATCAACGTCTAGTCTATAAAGAAAGAAAAGAGTTTCGCAGGTCAACAATATGGCTTAGTGGATAAAGGCATCTTTTATCAACCCTGAAGACCCAAGTTCGATTCCTGGGACCCACATGGTGGAAGGAGAGAACCAACTTCTGAAAGTTGTCCTCTGACCATTCTGCACACACCCACAAAAATAAACACACGCACACAATAAATGCACAAATATGCAATAACATTTTTTAGAACTAAAGTTTTGCTCTATATACTTGAGGCAAGAAGGCTAATGTGAGTTCAAGACCAGCTTGGCCTATAGTGTGAGATCTTGTCTCATAATATCTACACACATCCCCGTCTCATACACAAAAATAAAGACTTTAACTAGAGGCTTCTTGGGAGGCTGGGTGTTAAGAAAGATGGACAAAAGTCACCCTTTGCCAGAGCATCTGAAAACAACTTAGGTCATCTCTAATCCTCATCTTGCAAACATGGGAATCCTGCTTGAGTGGAAGGGAGACCAGAGACACCTAGAACATCCCAGACTGAGATCAGCCCTGAACCACTGATGTCCAGCTCTCCTGAAGTCCACCATGCCAAACTCTAACCTTCTTCCCTCGCTCCCACAGCACTTGGGGAAATGGGTTTCTGTGGTCTGTGGTAAGAACATTCTAACACAGCTACCCCGGATGACCTTGAGAAAGTCCCTCTCTAATTTTTAAAAATTCTACTTTTTAGAAATACCACCTAAGGGAAATTCCCCAAACCCTCATCTGTGCTGAGGAAAAAATAGATGGAGCTCCTGGCAAATACGTCATCAGCTGCATCCACACCTCATGAATGCTGCCTCCCAGAGAACAGAAGATTCCCGGAAAGCCGCTCTTCACTCCCCAGCAAACCTGAAAGCCTGACACTTTTAGTTCATGGAGGAAAAACTTGTTTAGAAGAATACATTCACTATTAGTGCTCGAGCCTTTAAAGGGATTAGATAAACGCAGAGAATAAACAGAGTCCGAAAGTGTTCCTTTCTGTATCACAATCTGTACCGAACCAGCAACCTGGAACTCACTCTCAAGACCAGGCTGGCCTCAAACTCAGAGATCCATCTGCCTCTGCCTTTAATCACAGGGTGCTGTGATTAAAGGAGTGTGCCACCACTGCCCAGAAAAAAAGGGGGGGGCATTTCAAAACTTCCCTTAGATTCGCTTTAAATTTCATCACCAACTACCTAAGGACCACCTATCATCATTCAATCGATTGATCAGTTGACTGATCATTAAACACAGGTGAGTTACCGTTGCATTTTTTTCATTTTTTGACTGCTAACAGTAAAATTAACTATTTCAGTACACCTTTTAAAAAAATGCACTTCTTTGTGCTTCTTACTATTGGAAAGTTTGCAATTGCTCTGAAGTTTCGCCGTGACCTCTGTCCCACATCACAGGTGACTAAGAACCAGAAGGCAAGCAACACACTGGGTGTGTCATTAGCATTCCTTCCCAAACCTTTCTCCTCTTTCGGGAGATTTCTTTGTTTACATCTCTCGTTTCTATAATAAGCTGCCTCCTCAATTCGCCTCTAATATTTTAAGTACAAGAAAAGCTGAGTGGGGCCTTTAGTTAAAGACTTCCACTCACTTTAATATACTGTCAAAGAAGATTTTTTAAAAAATATTTCAGAAAGTTTTTAACTGCTAAAAGGCAAAAGTTTGCCATTTGCCTGAAAATTATCAAAACTATTTTAGCTTATTTGGAGTAGGCATTAAAGTTATTGATTTAGGGTGAAAAAAGAGAGAGAGAGAGAGCTAAAGTATTTCGAAGTGAAGCATCGCATAAGTGCAAGAATGCATTATAGGAATAAATACACGAAATGGCATCCTGCACTCTACACATCCAGATAGAGAGTGGAATTTCCAGACAAAGAATAAGGCAAAACAGAACCACTGAAGGTATCTCTTCCTTCTTATCAATTATCTTTTTTGATATAATGGCTTAAGATAATTCATAAAGTACCTCTGACCACAGACATTACCTTCAAACATCAGCTCAAGCATAAAATAAATAGATTTAGTTTAATCTTCACCTTAAGACATTAAGAATTCTACTTTGTTCTGCTGGGGGTTAATGATATTTATACCATCAACAGCTCAAGAGTGTGCTCGCCTGGTGAGCTGCAGCCAGTCTACAATTTACAATCTGAGATAGCTAACCGGTGTGCAGTTGTTAAAACATTGACAAAAACTGCTGTCTATCAAGACAATGAGGGCGTTTTGCGGTGCAACCTTCGGGGGTGACTTTCCAGGAAGGAGGTTACTGCTTCCATAGTGAAGGCTTTGGAGGTTAAGCGGTGGACATGTGCTTCCTACTGACCCTGATGCTTCCTAAAGTTATCCTTGCCAGTGCATAGCTTTCCTCACCTCTCAGTCTGCTACTCAGGGTCTGCGAAAGCTCAATGGATGTACAGGAGTGCATGGGTATTTATACTAATAACGTGTGCCCACTATATATAGAGATATAGAATGTATGTGCTTGTGGGTAAATAATTCAATCAGTTAAACCTCATCCAATGGCTGTTCAGAACAGGAAAATGAATGAACCAATAAGGACACTGAATGACTAAGGGATTAGAACAGGTAGTTCTCATTTTCCATATCTCTTCATCCATGTTTTCTATGACTTAGAAAGTGGGGGAAAAGCACCATGTTAGGCAGCCCCCTAAAGTCTTCAGACTCACTGTTGAAAATGAACTTTTCTAATTGGCTAGGGGGAGTGGAGCAGACCTGGCTTCCTCTCTCACTCCTTTCATACTCACACTCATGCAGCGGCCCTCTCATTCCAGAAAGCAAAGTGGTTAGCAATGTTGACTGTTCGAAATGACCTACGACGGGGCAGAAGTCTGTCCCGAGCTCACAGTAGAGCCATTTCCACTCTTCCTCGGCCCCCGACATGCGTCTCTTGACTTACATGTCTCTGGACTTGCCTTTGGGTTTTGTCACTATTGTGAAAATGGAACAGGGTGACAGTCAACTGCTTCGTGGAGACATCACAGGAGAACAGATTCACTGGATCAGACTGCACTGGAGGTGTTCCCTGTCTAGAACCTGTTTTCCAGATAAAAATAAGTACATAGAGCTCCAGGTATGTAAATTATGTGCATGTGTGTGCACCAGGGGTGGAAATATTTACTGCATCACACGCGTGCGGACATGAAGCCAGAAGACGCACTGTTTAGGGTTGCTATTGTTCGTCTTCACACCATCCTGTCACACAAACAAGGGCTCATTTCACATGCAGCTGGATTATGCAGAAGCTGCTTTGGATATTAGTCTGTTATATTCAAAGTTTTCAGAATAGATGTTACCTTGGACGATTCCCCCTTGGGCATTTCCAATAGAAATTTTGCATGAGATACAAATGTAGACAGACAGATCTCAAAAGAATTTGTTTTCTTGGTTAATGAAAATATCTGATGCTGCTATTCTGGGAGAGACTGAAAAAGAGACGTGTGCACTTTCAATGACTGTAGTTGGCGTAAATTCTGTGAGCAATATGAATAAGGATTACGTTTACAGACCAGCATCTATCAGCGGTTTTATCGGCTACAGATCCCTATGTGCATAAAGATAGTTGCGGTTTGATTCATGGCCATCGGTTTATTAATGCCAGATTTTACCTTAGGCTATTGGTTACAAGCCTGTTTAGCAGTTTTTATTCCAGGCAGATTAATACTCCTGACAGAGGGCTCTACTCATGGATGCTGTTTTGTGGCATCTACACAATTAACTTGCCTTCAGTGCACATCAGTGGTGTGTTCAGTTCTTCCTAACAACCTCTACGGATGCATATAACCTCATCACAATATATGAAGCATGGCCAATAAAAGGAACATTGATGGGTACTTTGGCTCAATATAGCAGCAAGATTTTATAGAGGCTGGGCCAAAGAAGGTGAAACCTGATCATTAAAATATGTCTCCATTCTTAGTCCTTTCCCCCAGTACAGGCATGTCAGAAAGCACACACTGCTAAGAAAGCCGTGAAAGGACATATACACACATTGCTTGCAAAAGAAGTATGCTTAAGTTTCTATCCCTAACTGAACTTCCGAATCTAATTCCATGTGGGATTTGTAGGCCAGACATGAAATATTCCACAGGTGAAGTGGGGTTCACAAAAATGTCCCCATGCAATTCATCGAGCAAGCGCTGGCACCTTTAGCATGTCATCATTTGTCCCTTGCTACATGCCTATGTGTGTGTGAGAGCACACGTGTATACATCCACATGCTGTCTGTTCCATGTGCATTCGTATGGACAAGCTGCCCAAGCTAATACTGGTTAGCTATTGTTGTTGGCACCCCAACTACAGTGGCCCTAGTGTCTACAGATCCAATTACATTACTTCTTTATTGGGATATCTTTAAGTAGGAAATACATAAACCCTATCTGTATTTGCAAACTACTGATTTATTTTTCATATATGAAAAGTTTAGACTAATACATGAATAGAATAAGAATACAGAATAAAGTTTATAATAATATTCATATATTTAAGTTTAGAATAATATAGATTATCCTAATGTCCAGTGCCCTTTCAGCAAGCACATCTGGGCCGTACGATGGCAGTACACAATCTTTTGTTGTTGTTGTTGTTTGAGCCAGAGACTCACTGTGCAGTCCAGGCTGGACTGAAACTCACTACACAGTCCAGGCTAGTCTCAAACTACGCCATGCATCCTGCAACGGCTCTCAAGAGCTGACTGGAGCTCAAATCAGGGGCTGCCTTGTGGTGGGCTACACTTCCCGTAAAAATCACGGGAAATGTGATACGTAATTTTCATTTTATAATTCTGAGAATCAAATCCAGTGCTTTGCACATGCTCGGTAAACGCTCAACCATGGAGCTACAGTCCCAACCAAAATATAAATTTGTCCACTAAACACGCATTTCAACCTCTATGACCTCAATGCTCGAGGTTCAGGGATGGGATAAACAACTACAGTCACGGGTGAAACCAAATAGAAGTGAGAACAGCCAAGGTATGGAGGAAAGACCCGGAGGCTGGGTGAGTTGTGTCTTCCAGCGGGCTCCCACTGGCTTACTTAAGTAGAGCAAGTTGGGCCTGAGTCCCAACAGACTCACCTTTACCATATAAACCTGCAGTTGGGTGGAATCTCCTTGTAACAGTAGACATGGCATTTCTGTAACTTAACACCTTGGGACCCACATCCCTACCCACCGAAAGGCTCTAAAAGGCAAAGGTGTTCCCAAAAGGGGACTCAGAGGCCAAAGAGCAAGTGAATTCCCAGAAGGCTTTGAGTGGCGGTGGTGAAGTGTCACCACTAACTGAGCACCAGGAAGCCTGTGGGTGTCTGGGGGTCCGTTTTGTCACTTTGCTTCAAAAGCAACTGTGATCTGCTTCAAAGAACCTTTTAAAACCGCATTGCTTTGATATGCATGTAGTGTAGACTCAGTTACAAGAGGCAGAAACCACAAGACCTTTATCTGTACTTCAAAGTCCTCAGGAAAGTGTAAGTATAGGTAATCTTCCAAATTGCAAGCTAATTCTCAGACCCCAAGCTCTTCAAGTCCTACAGGGTAGACACAGTTGGGTATGTGCGAAAAGGGGAGGAGATAAAGGCTGTGTAGGGAAAGGCACCATGGCATCAAGATGATTTAGCTAGGAATGAAAGATGAGCTCTCTTCCAAAAGACAGAAGATATAGGACAAAGCAGCCTTGGAATTGTGCCTAAAAGACAAGAAAGATCCAAGAAGATGAAACATAAATCTGCAGAGGTTGTTCTGGTATCTGACGGTACCATCCCGACTACACTGCCATCTGAACTCAATTCTGGAATTTTCATCTTCAGACTTAAGAGATTTCCAGGTCGATGACAGGCCTCAAGCGGGTTTCTTAGTCTAGCCAACCAGAAGTTCTCCATCAAGTTTGGTAATATGAAACCAGCTACAAGAAACAGGTTACTTCAATTATTGCCCCCAACTCTCACTAGGTAGCAATCAACAGTTCCGTAAATGCCAAAGAGGACTGGGCCTTGGGGAGTATTTATTTCTTCCTTAGGCCACAGAGGTCTCTGGTCAGAGGTGTTTGCTGGCTTATCAGCATCCTCCATCTGAACTACAGGCTCCTCAAACAGGCTGAGAATAAAAGAAACTGCAGCTGTACCAAAATGTGCATTCTTTGGAACACCCCCACCTCCCAAATGTTTAATCCAAGACGTTTAGAGAAACAGTTTTTTTCCATCATCACAATGTTGCTTACATTATGCAAAGTTCTTCATGTGATCTTAGCTTCCGTACGTTCCCAAGGCGTAAGTACTGTCCACAGTGAGTGGAAGGTTTTGCCATGCGGAGGGCAGGGTCAGCTTCCGGAGACCAAAAGCAAATGCACGTATCACAGGACGACGGAGATGAGGTAACACACAGCCTAGGGGGCACTGCTTTCTGCTTTCTGGAAAGCAGAGCTTGTCACAGCATGCATGATTCAGTGCTCAGGGTGTACTCTCCTGTGACGAATGAGTCGCGGTTAATTTGGCAGTGATTATGCGGGTTGCTGGCCTTCTAAACCCCTTTGAACTTGTAATTGCTGCTGGTTTAAATAATGAACATTAAGGGGAGTTGGATTCATAAAACTGTGGATAACATTTTTTTTCCTTCATCCTCCTTTGTTTTGATGCAAGTGTGCATGTTACACACATACACACACCACAGGCACGCACGCACACACACACACACACACACACACACACACACACACACACACCACAAGACCCACACAGTTTCTGAGGCTACTGCTGACTGTTTCACGCCAGTCTGTGTGGAGGACTGCTGTCTTGTCTAAGGGTTGGCCTGGGAGGGCAGATTTAAGGTTGTGGAAGCACAATGCTGGAGACAAGGGGAGCATCCGGGAGTTGAAGATCAGAAAGGGCCTGGATGCTGGAGGAGAGGAAGAGCCAAGGAGCTCATGAATATTCATAGTTAGTCACATCTGTAGCAGCTTGGATTCTACTTTTTTTTTTTTTCCAGGGCAGTCCGATGTAGAAACGTAGGCAAACAAACAAAAGGAGGCAAGCCTGCTACCTCCTCTGACTCCATGGCACAGGGCTGAACTTTCTCTATACTCTAAAAATTCTACACAGGGATTAAACAGTTTTAATGTATGTAGCAGGAGACACTTTTTCCTACTATAGAGAAAGGAAACCTCCCCGTGCCCATATCCATGGAGGGGAAGCCATCAACACTTAGGCACTCCACACAGTGACACATATCCATCTCCTCCTCTTTGCCTGCTGCCGCTTACATTCCTGATTAAGGAAACAGAGAGATTTCGAGAGGGCTAACATAGTATTGATTGACGCAGAGGCAGGAACCAAAGTTAGCCAAGCCAACTAGCTTTTTTCCATTCCTAAATACCAAAGAATGAATGGCAAATTTAGCATCCTTGTGTTCAGGTTTCAAAGAGCGCTGCTGAGATTTCTCGATGCTCAACTCAATGGCAGACTGGTCTGCATACTTGAGTTCTTTTTGTTCTTTTCCTGGCTTGCAGCTTCTTTTCCTTTCTCTCGAACTCTCCATTTCTCCCCCACCACCTCCACCCCCATCCCGGTGTGAGTTGAATATCAAAGGCTGGAGCTGTTGGTTAGCTTCCAGCTAACAAAAGCCACACACTGGTATATCATTAAACCTGCGTCATAACGGGGCAGACAGTGATTAATAGCAACTGTATCAAAGGTATCGGCTCAAATACCACCCACAAAAATGTTCTTCTAGAAGCTCCAAAAGGGGTCAGTGAAGTAAGAACAAGCAGGATTAGTGAGAATGCAAGGTTGAAGAGGTTCCTGGAGAATGGAGTTCACTGGGACTGTGGTTGAGAGAGTAGGAAAAGGAGGCGCCCTGCCCTCTACATACAGCACAAGAACTTTTGTCTTTAAGTCGTTTATACTAAAAACAGCCACACGTTAATTTAAAGTGAAGTCTGTGTACAACTTGGGAACCATTTTTATTGATGTAATGGTGTCCCCCAAAATAACTAGCAGATGGATTCCCACCCCCTCAATGAAACACTGAAACAAATTGCAAAATTGTCAAAATTTTATCATGAAGGCACACACTCTATAAAAAGGTTGATTTAAATGAATTGTAAATTTGCTGCATTGCACAATATTTTTCTAAAATTACAACCGGAAAGTATTCTCTGTTTAATTTTTTAGCATATCCTTTCACAAAACACATCTGTTGTGAAGTATTTCGAATTTGTACTAACTGCTTTTTAACAAACACACAGTTGCCACTATGCTATCTAATTTTTATTGGGGCAAAAACGTGCGCCCTATCCCCCTCGCTTCACAATAAGAATTGTTGACCCATTTCCCATGAGGCAAATCAGTGAAAACTGCTGCCGTTGTTTGACTACCGCATGCAAGTAACACACAGCAGAGTGAAGACGGGATGAAAGGTGCAGACAGAAAGTCAAGCCACACTCAAACAGGGCATGACAAAGGAGGGAAAGTGGCCAAAACTTGAGAGAATAAGGCATACTTACAAAAATCCTGTCAGGTTATGTCCAGTTGGCCTGGGAAGATGGCTCAGCGGGTAAAGTGTTTGCTGTCTAAACAGATGACCTAACCTTAAACACGCAAGCCAACATAAGAAAGTCAGGGTGGAGGTATGCATCCTTAATCTCAACACTGAGGGTAGAAACAGGGAAATCCTGAGAAATGCGTGGGCCATCCAGAAACTCTAGTGCAATAAAGTACCATGTTCTCATACACACACACACACACACACACACACACACACACAGAGCAATAACTGATTGTTAGCAAGGTGATTTTTAGATTTTCTTTTCTTTTCTGAGACTAGGTTTCCCTGTGTCGTGCTGGTTGTTCCAAAACTTGTTCTGCAGACCAGGCAGGCCTGGAACTCAGAGATCTGCCCATCTCTGCCTTCTGAGTGTGAGAATTAAAGGCATGCACCACCATTGCCTGGTTGATTTCTAGGCTTTTAAGAAAACACTGTGACCATTCTGTGAAAAGGCACAGAAAGATGACAGCATAGCTCTTCAGCTCTGAGAGTAAACATTGCTTGGTTTCAGTTTAAGTCCTTGTGTAATTCTACAGCTAATTCTAGATCATCACCCCTTCCTCTGCTTTGTGGTTCTTCTGTCTGTCAGGAACAGTAGAATTCCAAGTGTTTGGACCAGCAAATGAGTCAACGACAGCAAGAATTTTTGGATAATTCCAAAATTAGTATGGAAATTAAACAGTAGCTTCCTATTTACGAAGCCATGCCCCCTCAATTCTTAGTGCAGGTAGCATGATAAAGGCTTTGCTGGAACATGCTGCCTTGCTCCATCCCCCAGCAC
This sequence comes from Microtus pennsylvanicus, assembly GCF_037038515.1. NCBI lineage: Eukaryota > Metazoa > Chordata > Mammalia > Rodentia > Cricetidae > Microtus > Microtus pennsylvanicus. The sequence continues at coordinate 94,321,053 of NC_134580.1, forward strand.
CTCTGCCTTGCTCATCCCAACACCCAGGCCTCAGGCATTATTACCTCTACTAGACACCGGAAGAAACCAAAGCAGTTGAAACTTGCCTTCAACCGATAAGGCAATGAAGCCTTGTCAAAGCTCTCAGCTATACATGGTCACTGTATTTTCATCATATTTGGAGTAAAAATGTCCATATACTCAAAATATCCTATGTGACTCTTTTCAAAGGAATGGGAAACAATTACTGCATCTCATCTGCATCTAAATGGTCCAATAAATGGTCTTTAATGTCTTCTCAGCATAAGGCTTTGGATACTCACTGTACAAGAGGAAGAAATGTGTCTATCTTACTAACTAATAACTGGGCTGCCTCATTAATATTTCAGATCTCACATGTGATACAGCTCTAATTTCATAAAAAAAATCTAACCTATTTTTTTTCAATGATTTTGTGGTAGACATAATCAAGAACGATATTCCTATTTTCTTCACACAACCAAGATATGAGAATAAAAATTACCCCTGTGTCCACAATTTTTTAAGAAGGCAATGAACTATTCAACAGTAAGTTAGACTTTTTGAGATGCCTAAAACCCAAGCAGGATTTTACTCATTCATTCATTTACCAGCCGATGATCTAGAATCTTCCTTTATAATGTGCCAGTACAACTGAGTTGGGAAAGATAGTACGGTCTGATGCTGCCATTCACAAAAGGGAAGAGGAGGAGGGTGACGTGATGCATAGCTTCAAACCAGTCTTGCTTCTCTTCTGAAAAGCAGATCAGGGATGGAGAAGGCACCCTGGGGTGCTGTACCCTTTCTTACAGCCCTCCCCAAGGCTCAGAAGACTCTGGGTAATGACTATTGCAAATGCCACCATCAGGCCAGGCCAGGTTCTGAGGCTCTCTCCCACACTACATTAACTCCTGCTTGCAGTCAACAAGACTCAGCACAGACCATCCACATTTGTAATTTATGTCATGGGGTGAAGGCCAAAGAGGAGATACAAAAGACTAAGTATTGGGTACCAAGCCTCTCTCCTACCTATTTCAAGATGAAGACTGTGCAGAGTTAAAAATAAAATAAAATAAAATTAAATTAAACAAACAGTTTGCTTATTATGGTCCTCCATCCTCACTGAATTTAGCAAGACTGGGTCAATGGAATGTCACCTGTATCTTTAGGTTGCAGGTGACAATGTTGAATGAGTATTTGGGAGAACTATTTTGTTATTGAGGCAGGGGACCAGTTGCCCAACTAAACTGCATAGCATTCAAGAACATAAAATTAACAACTCTATCACCAAATATGACAAAGTTACAGCTTGAAAGAGAAGCTGGAATACCAGCTTAGTAGAGGAGGGCAAGGCTGTGGAGGGCAGGGAGGGCATAGGGAGGGCCGGACAGCTACTCATTGCTGAGAGTCAGGACCAACTACAGGTCCCAGTCTTAGACGCTGCCAGGTTCCTTCCAACTGCTCCCAGTGTGGGTTTCAGACATAATCCAAACAGAAGTGACAAAATCCAAAACCACAGGGGCAAACACTGGCTTTCAAGTGCTGTGGGAACAGGGACATTTGTTTAAGTAACCACTGTTTTAAAATGCATACATAGTAACACCAAAATAAACAGCTTGCGATGCTGTTTATTTTAAGATACACAATAGCAATGTAAAGTGTGACACGCTCTAGATGGGAAGGTTGGAGCATAAACTACAGTTGCGGAGAGCCATAGGAAGACGCACGACTCCACGCCGAGACCGTCTACTTCCTGATTTGATAACAGCGAAGGTCACAACACGTTGCTTTTGTGTGGCACTGAGCAAACAAGCCACTACAGAGCCCTGCTCCGCCTGCTAGCAGCGAATTATGAATTGAGTCCTGCGGAGAGTAGGGTTTGCCAAGTCGCCTCTACAAAGCGTGTATTAACCGCAGATCCCAGGGAAGGGTCAAGAGTACACGACGGAGCAGGAGAGGGCCTCAGCTAACCTCTGTTCCTTAAGTCTCTCCCCTGGAGGGGGAGGGGGTGTGGAGAGAGAGAAGAGATGAAGAGAGGAGGTGAGGGGGAGATTCTGAAAGTACACAAACTGTTTGAGTGCTAACACACACAAAGCTGAACTCTAAGAAAAATCAGCTAGATCAAACAAGGCTTCCATCTAATCCAAATAAGACCGGGCCTTAGTGCCCGGGGACCCTCCCCACCCCTCTTTTCTCCTCTGTGCTCCCTCATTCCTGATGCTTTGGGGGGAAAGCTCTCTCTCTCCTCTTCCCCAAATTCCCCCCACCCGAGGTTTTCTAGAGACTTCCGTCAGTTCTGCATCATGGTAGCACAAGCCTGCGCCTTTCAGCATGGCACGGCGGGCTTTCCTGGCTCCGCTTTGTTACCACATCTGAAGTTAACCTGCTCCTTTGGCCTCATCCTCACTCCCAAGGCCATGGAAAACAAAGCAAAGCAAAAACAAGAACGAGAGAACTTTGATCTCTTCCACATGTACGGCTCCCTGTCCTTGACTTGAAAGGAATGTCTGCCCTGAAATATGGTTTCTAGGAAAGTTCTTAGCTTCGGAGTGAACGGTACCCAACCCGCTCACTCCAACTTCCTGCGCTGAAGCGCTGATCCCCAAGAGGGTTTTCAGAGTCGGTCCTTAATTCAGGATCCTTCCACTCGAGATGTTTTGGTTTTGTGGTGGTGTGAAAGTGCCACACGGCTCAACAAAACTGTGCCCTGAATTTTGAATTCTTCACTGGCATATGCGTAGGACGCAGCCCGGCCATGCTGCTGCGGGTGAGCCAACCTCCCAGTCCTGGGCCGTTGAGGGCACGCAGCTAGTACTCTGTAGTGTGATGCTAAGCCTTGATAATTGCAGGACCCATGGATTGGTTGCATTTTTGACCTACCATATTTTTAACTTATGATGGGTTGATAGCAATAGATAAAATGTTAAATATGAAAAAACTTAAGGTAAAACACGTTGGGATGCAGCCTCGTCATCTGTTAACGGGGCACCTGTGCTTGGAGCGAGGGCATCTATGACGTAATTAAGATTCCATCAGGCCATCTTGGTGGAGCCCTTATTTAAGAGGACTGGCGACCTTAGAAGAGTAAGTGGGAATGGCCTCCCCCTCTTCCTCTGAATCAGGCATAGAGAAAAGGCCCTGCTGGAACACAGAAGGATAGCGATCTTCTGTGCACAGTCCAGGAGAGAGCCATCACCAGACACTGAACACAACAGCACCATGGCCTGGGGAGTTTCTTTCCTGCTGAGTTGTGAGAAAAGGTGTTTGAGGGGAGGGGTTGCTAGTTTGTTTTAACATTTAAAACAATAAAAAAATAATTATGTGCATGTACGCACGTATAGTTATGTACACATGACTGTAGGTGCTTACAGAGGCCAAAGGCGCCAGGTCCCCTGGAGTTAGAGTTAGAGAAGGTGGTGAGTCGCCCTTCATGGGGTTGGGATTCAGAGAGTGCTTCTTTGAGAGCGGTACATACTCTGAACCATGACCCATCTCTGCAGCCCGGTATTTCCCACCAAGTACTCTAGTCTATGCAATTTTGTGATGTCAACCGTGTTAAGACTCTCTTCCATTGAAGCCACATCTGCTTTCTCCTTCGTGGTTTCCCTCAGAGCAGAGACAAGAGGCCAAACCACTCTCTCTTTTCCTTTTCCTCTCCCATCCTTCATCACTGTCCTCAGGAAGAAGAGTTGTTGCCTTTCCAGCTGCTGCGAGCAGAAGACTTACGACTTCTGTACCTGCCGGAACATTCTGCTCTATGCCATCTCTCGTCTCACTGATGAAGCTTCCCATATTTATGACACAGACTTGTTAATACATTTCTTCTCTTAATTTTATTGTCACCCATCCCTACCAGCCCTCTGATTCATTCGAGAAGAGACGCTGCATTTCCAGCACCAAAAACCTGACAATACTTTCTTGCTTCTGGTCCATCGTTTAGGCCTCTTAGCCTGAACTGGACTGTGGACTCTGGTAATCCCAGGAAACTACCAGGCTTTACTTTGTCCATCCCCAACTCATTAAAATAAAAACTATTGTCTTACATTACAAATATGCTACACATCTTTATCTGAGATAGTGTTGGCCATGAACTCATAACCACCTGCCTTAGCCTCTCGATTGTTTGTTTTACATTTTATGGAAATATTCTGATACAAAAAGTAAAAAAAGTCACTAAGATCATACTACCCAAAGATAATTATTAATGTTTTCTGTGCCTGTTTCTATGTGTATTTTAATTTATAAGATCAGAATTTAGTTTATACAGCATTTTACCAATAGTATTTAGTGAGTTTTATTGAGATTTCCCCATAGCTCAAGAAATTCAGATAATAAAATTTTTAAGGGTTGGCTATTAGTCCACAACAGTCTTGAGCAGTATCCTATAGTTGGCAATACAGGTAGTTTTCAATCTTTATTGTTATCAATAATATCTTTAGGCACAACTTTGCATAATGTTTGTGTTAATTTTTCATTTGCTTATGGAAAAACTTAGAAAGTAAATTATTGCATCAAATAGTAAAAATATGTTTTACCTTAGTGGGTTTTGTTTGTTTGGTTTTATGTTTTCGGCAGACTCTCACTATGTAGTAGGTCAGGCTGGTCTTGAGCTCACAGAGATCCATTTGTCTCCGCCTGGGATTAAGGGTGTGCACCACCACACACTGCATGTTTTAGCTTTTTAATCCTAACAATTTATATGACAGAAAGACTCTGATTTTATTGTCCTTATTATGGTGGATATAACATTCTACCTTGGATAGCAAAGGACATTATCATTTTTCTCAGTGTTTTTGTAGCTGTGTTTGGCCTTGAACTTAGGATTCTCAGGCCTCAGCCTCCTAGCGTGGGGATTGCAGGTAGGTGTCACCACACCCAGCTTCATCCTTTCTTAATTTCTGTCAAATAAAAACTGATGCTGTCTTTTAAAAAGGTTTGTGGTTACTAATGGCACTGAGCATTTTGACCATGCCTGCTGGCCATTCTTAGTGCGGGCTCTGCTCATCTTTGAGTTCTCGTCCATTTCATTTTCTCCCTGTTGGTGTGCACAATGCTTCATTAATGTGGAACACTAATTCTTTGCCTGGTAAATGATGGTTGCACATGATTTTTTGCAAGTTTTAATATTTTCTTTTATTTTGTTTATGGTGTTTTCCTGACATTCAAAGACCCTTAATTTTAATTTAATTTAATCAATCACCATATTTCTTTATAATCCCTTTGTTTTTATCCTCTGAAAGGATTCCACTAAACAAAGGAAAGAGAAATAGCCACATCACTTCAAAGAACTCTTAAATATGGAACTTATTTTCATGGAGAATATTGATTTAAAAAATAGTTAAACCATTATACCCAATCCATTTATTGAGTTATTCTTTTTCCACCCAACGATTTAAAAGTGGTGTCTTTAAATTAACAAACTTCTCCATGGATTTGGGTTGTCCAGTGGATTTTTATGTTTCGGCTGCTCATCCTGTCTCGGGTGTTGAGCAGTGACATGCTCTGTTCAGTTGCAACACATTTCCACGCAGGGTCTTCCTCAACATTTTTCGGACTTTTCTTAGTCATTTCATTATGCAGATGAAGGAGAGAAGTAGTCTTCGGTCATGATTCCAGGAAAGATTACATCACTGGAATGCTGACTTACTGGCCTCTATTTCAAGATCTCTCTACCGCCATCCTTCCCTTGCCTGCCCAAACAGTCTGGGCTTGTGCTGTGGTCTGCTTCTGCCTCTCTTCTGTGATCCTGAGTCTTGCTTCAGAAAGGGTTTCCTCAGTAAGTCCCTTCCAGTCGGGGACCTCTGTTCAGAAGCCACACTTTTCATCCCTTCCTAATCAACTCTCCGTCACACCCTCATTGCTCTTCATCTTGCCACTAGAGATACCCGGATCTTGTCACATCTTTCCTACCGTTGCAGAATGTGTCTGCAACACTGCATCACTGCACCTGGGCTCGGACCTCTACCTCCTCCTCACAGACCGTGAATTATCCACTGTCCTTTCCTCCAGCCCTGCTCCTCTACTTCTGCCTCTCTCCAGCCCCCCTGACTCACCTGCACTTGGAAACCTAGCCACCCCCACGCCCTGCCTTCCAGGCTTCCTTTGTTCCCTCCCACCCCACCTGCTCACTCATCAGCCCGCAGAATTCAAAGGTAGACCATGACCCCAAAGTGCCACATTGAAAGACTTATTTTTAGTCATCGTTGTCCTTGATCTTTCTTCGGAATCTACTTCCCCTACTTTGAAACGCCTTCCCTCAACACACGATTTCATTATGTCTCCTTGGGTCTGATGTCTATTTCTGCGCATTTCTCTTTCCTCTCACCCCTGAACATCATGTTCAAAAGCTTGCTGACCCTCTCCGCTCTCTCCCCACCACTCTCTCGGTGACCTTTATCTAATACAAATATTACATGCAAATATTACTTCCACAAAGATCAACCCCAATTCTCCAACCATGAGTCTTCCACAGAGAGTCTCCCAGGAGATATGTGGCTAGTATTTTTAAGGCCAAGGCCTCCAAAAGCCTTTTGTTGTTATTTTGTTTTGTTTGTTTTTAAGACAGTGTTTCTCTGCGTAGCTCTGGCTGTCCTGGAACTTGCTCTGTAGACCACGCTGGCCTCAAACTCAGAGATCCACCTCCCAAATGCTGGGATTAAAGGTGTGCAGCCCCTATCACCGGGATGCCGTGGGCCTCCCAAAGCTGCTCTTGCTGTCTCCATTCATGTTCCGTGATTTTTGTCCCTGTGAATTCTCTCTAAAGGGCTGTAACACTTGCAAACTTCTGAATGGCAAATCAAAGGAAGCCCGATTTAGCTTTCAGACTGAAATTATGTTTGAATCAATGCGGTGATTTTTACATCTGACATGAGCTTCCTTTAGCTTTCTTAGTGTGGGGACATGGGATCACTATTTCAGAGAGGCAGTTCAGGCAGGATGAAAAGTAGCAGGGTGGTAGACCAGTTAACTCTCTGGCTGAATTGTTTACAAAAGGAGGCTCAAGTCCCCTTAACTCTTGTTTTGGGGTGCAGAGGCAGGCAGTTCTCTATGAATTCGAGGCCAGCCTGATGCTGCACTTAAGGAGTTCTACAGGAAGAGTCATTATCAAAAACAAACAAACAAACAAAATATGAAACAACCACAACAGCAGCAAAACATCCCACTAACAAAACAGAAACTACAAAATTGATGTGGTGAGAAAGCAGCAATCAGGAAAGTTAAATTACTCGACTATGGTATTAAGGACAGGCAGGGGCTGAGCTAAGCGGCAGATTGGGTCTAATAGTTTCCAGTTATTAGTAACTCTGCTGCCTCTGGTGTGTGGCCTTCTGTACATCAAGGGTTTACTGTGTCCTGAAATCTTGTCTTTTGTGAACACAAAAAGTTAATAGATTGTCCTCACTCCCTATCTAAAGGAAGAAAACCGCTGCTTTTTTAAATAAATTATAAACATTTCCATTATTTAAATTCCAAAAGAATCCAGCCAGAGATTCACCAGGATTGAAGATGGCCCTTTTCATTTAACTGATTGTGTAAGCTACCCATATAAGCATGGGGTATTGGGGGTAACCATTAACCAAGGAGCCCAGAAAAACTGGAACATTACATTGTGTTCCTCTTCCAACACATACACACACACACATGTACACACACATACATGTACACACACATATACAGACACACTCGCAATTCTCAGACTGGCAGCAGAAAACATTAAAAATCTATACCTTTCCATATAATCATATTTGATAATCACTTAAGTAGTGTGCAAAAAGAACAAAAAGCTTCAGGATTAAGCCATAAGAGGGGCTTTTATCAAAGTGTCACCCAGTCATCAGTGGGATTTTGCCACACAGGCCTTCACCTACGGCTTTGCAGAAACCTAATGCAAAAACTGAGCCTATAATTGACCAATAATGACTCCATATTCCCATGCTCTCAAACCACCTTTTTTTTTTTAAATTTTAATTCACTGCAAGACAGGGTTTAAAACAAGTGGATCAGCTCATGGGCTGCCTGCAGGTATCCTGAAACACTGAAATGGAACCTATAACTTTTCACCATGGGGGAAAAAAATAAGATTGCTTTTATAGAGAGTTCCAGCCTGCCACCAACCTGCAGGGAATAATCCAGAATTCATCTCCTCTATTGATAAAGAGTGTTTTTCTTTTTACAAGGACTCCTGTAGCACCCTCAGGATACTTGGGGTGTTTATTGTCTGCTTATGTTTACCACACGGATTCTGGGTCATCATTGGAGTGTGGCCAATCATGAAACTATTCTTTTGTCAAATAATACACGTTTTAATGTAGAATTGTATTTTTAAGCCAAAATGAATTCTTAGGATATTTGTGACGGCAGGGGATGGATAAAGAAGTGAAAGCTACCCTGTGGGAACTGAGGTACTGAAGTGAAGGGCAGCAAGAGCTTCTTTAAGGACTGTAAGAGTGGACCTTCGCTATCTGATGCAAACAAGCCAAGGGGGATGGCTGAAGAGGGCTGGTTACTGGCCCATGTTAGTTCCTATGATGCTGAGAATCCAAGCTAACAGCATCTCTTCATGGCTCGTCCCCTCCAAGTCTCACTGCTCTCATCTCTTGAGTTATAATTTTGTGCGTGTGTGGACATTAAAGTCATTCAGCAAATGTTCATGTTGTCTGTTATAAGAGAGAAGTCAAAGCACAGTTTAAGAAAAAAAAATTATCTGCCATGGTACTGTGACTTGACAACTCATCTACTATCAGATAAAAACAACTAAAATCAGTCCTGGCGGCTTTGGGTCTTGGCAGTTCAAGACATGAAGAACAAGTGTAGGAGCGTGAAAACGGAACCGCGCTTACATCTTAAGGGGATAATAGACCTCTAAAGGGTGTCAGCCATTACTTTCCATCCCGAAACAACTGCTGCTAATCAATTTAGATGGTGGGATGTGTCCCATAAATGCAACAGTCAAATTCCATTCATCCAACCTAACGCTTCCTGCCCAAGCCACCATCTCAACACAGGAACAGTGAGGCTGGGATCATCTTCACACTTCATAACCATCTCCCAAATCACAAAAACAGACCGCAGTGCAGGGGAGGCAGAATTTCCAGACGGCATTTGAAGTCTGTGCAGTCACACTGTCTAAGGTCACTGGTGACCGTGCTACAGCTAAGTCCTGTCACCTTGATCCTCAGCTTCTGAGAACTCCACTTCTGCCCACACTACAATTGCACTGTGGTCATGTGGAAGGAAATGGAATTTTTTTTTTCGTGTGATTTGAATGAATATTCAGGGTTCTCACTAAGCAGCATGTAATGGCACTCTATTCTTGGAGTTTTGAAATAGCTGAATATTCAAATACGCACATGCCTTCTATTTTCCTTTATTCAAGGGTCCTCAATTCCCGTCTCCTTGAATTCTTCAGCTTATTTTTAAACAATGATGCTTCAAGTGATATTTTATAAAACTGGGTGCTAAACTTTGAGGTGCAATTATTTTAGTTTCTTTTTGATGGTAATTTAATAAGCATTTCATTTGCCAATTTCCTCAATTATCTATTTTTGAAAATAGGCTAATTTTTTTTGCTCGTTTTAGAGTCGTAGCAGAAGCAAGGACAAGCCTTGATTACTTCCTCTAACCCTGCCTCCGTACACACACAGCCTTCTCCAGAAGATGATCCCTAATCCAGGTCCTCCACCACACAGTCCTTCGGTCCCTATTTGCTGGATTTCACCCACAGCACCATCATCTGGGGCTCACTGTTTATGGTAGGTAGGTTCACCCTTTTTTTCTGCTGTGCTGAGGATCGAACCTAGGCCCGTGTGCAAAGAAAACGCTCAACCTCTGAGCTAACAGAGAACCTTAGCCTCGGGCCACCGGATGTTCTGAGTTTCAACACATGTATACTAGCAGCATATACCCTCCGGGAAAGAACCATATCTCACAGTGTCCTAAAATCCGTTATGTCCTGCCTGTAAATGTTTTTATGTCAGTTAGTATCTCATAAATAGGGTACTATCTTTCTTAGGTGAACTTTCTTTTAAAATGGTATCATCAGCTATGCTTAAATATGTCTTGTTATTGTCAGGCATGATGGCTTACACCTTCAGTTCCATCACTCTGGAGGCAGAAGCAGGCAGATCTCTGAATGCCAGGGAATCCTGGTCTACAGAGTGAGTTCCACAGCATCCAGGGCTATATAAAAGAAATCTTGTCTCAAAACAAACAAACAAACAAAACCAACAGCCACAGGAAAACCATCTTGTCATTTGGCGGGGAGACGGCTCATGTTGTCATCGACCTAAATGCCATCCAGGAAGAGCACATGAACAGAGGCATGGTGGCTAGATCCACAACAATACACGGTTTCTCCACACAGAACGTCGCCGGATCACCTTATTCTAAAGACCGAATCAGGACAACTAAAAGGCCGAGTTGCTACAACGCGCAATCACCCCATCAAGAAAAGCACAGACAATTCAGCTGCAGCCGTCTTTTCTTCCAGAGGAGTTTCTAAGATTTAACACAACATTAAATTTTTGGCCTGTCTCTTTAATTTGAGAAATTGTAAAAACGACGACAGATGGCAGACAGAATTGACTTGTGTCCTCTATTCTTTTCTGAAGAAGGCAGAGCACGGAGACCTCGAGCGGGAGAAGCTATAGTGTGCGAGTCGTTAATAGAATTATCCAGAGGCTCTCGGAACAGCTAGTACCAGAGCCTTCAGGCTTTCTTTTCCAGAAATTCTTTGAAACCAACCAACAGTGTTCCAGCTTGCCACTGGTGACCATACCCCTGGCGCTCAGTACCCTCCAGTCCCGATAAGGACACGATAGATGTGTCATTAGCTCTGAACCTCGGCAACCCCTGAAACGACTCTTCTCTTTCCATCCCCGGTCTCCCGCCTCCACCTCTCAAAATCATTAAAAAATAGGAAGAACATTCAAGCTTACAGTTAATTGGAAACACTGCAAGGGAAGAGGAATGCTTAGGACAGCATGTCCACGGGAAAATAAATCACCCAGCACTGTTATTTAATGCATTGTGACATCATTTCCTGAAATTAAACAGAGATGACACCAATTCAGGCGATCTCCAGTATAAGGTTCCATTCAAATAACTCACAGATGTTTTTCTCCTGGCAAGCCAAAAAAAAAAAAAAAAAAAAAAAACCAATGCCGAGGCAAAGGCAAGGGGCAGCCATCACTCGCCGGCAGGTTGGGGAAAACCTCACTGTCTACTGGTGTCCTTCGGCTGCGCTTTCTGCACACACCTCTCTCCCCGAACATTTTGCCAGGGAGCTCCGCTTGCATTCGGTGCGCATTTGCCTCCCCGATTACAAGAGAGACGGTCTCATCTCCCTCTCCGTAAGCAAGGCCAATATTTCATATTTGGAATTAATTTGGCACACAGCTGTTCGTATTAAGTAGACCGGTCTCAGAATCGTCAAGTGGCTAATTTTCCAAGTAGAAATAACTTATGTCCATGGACTTTTGCTTCTACTGAGCACCTTAGGTTCTTAAAGAGATGGGCAGTGACAGAGGCTGTCATGGCATCTTCACGGACACAGGTGTGCAAGAAGAACAAGGAGAGGCACTTTGGTGACGAGGAGCACGGCGGGTCAGTAATCCTGACGAGGCTGTGAGGTGGCAAACACCTCCAGCAGTTGGAGACCACAGCACGCAACCAGATCAAAACGCCCGAATCCACGCAATGCGCATGAGTGTGCACTCTGACTACGTTGTCTGCGCCGCACACAATGCGAGTGGGCGCTATGGAGATCATACGCTCACTAGCTTCCTACTGAAGGTGAAAAGCAAAGATTGAGAGTGGCTGCACAGCTTTCCCTCGATCATGGAGCTCAAACTCAGATCGAAGCGCTTTATGTGAACCGACGCCTTTAGAAAAACCATACCCCGGTGAAGATCGGAAAGCTCGGCTCAAAACAGAGGAGCCAGGCAAGTTCCGATCCCACACAGTTAGGATGCAGAGTGTAAAGGAGAACCTCTCTTGAAAATCGTGGAGGCTTTCCGAACTATCCCAATCAAAGTTCTCCCCTCCCTGTGCCAGATGGACCATCAAATATTCCTGCTTTTGTTTTGCCCCCCCACCCCCAGAGAAGGCTTTCCTATACAGCCGAGCCTAGCCTTGGGCCTAGGACTTTTCTGACCTCTGTTTCCCAAGTGTTGGGATTGCAGGGACATGTTACCAGGCCCAGCAGCACCATGGTACAGTGGACCCCAGCTGGCATTAGTGCTCTCTACCTCTGATGCTATCTACCAGTTAGCATTCATGAAAGGCCATTAAATGTGGTCACAGCTTTTAAACGGTTTGGTGAGACATGTTCTCTCTTACTGGGCCCATCTGGGCTTTATGTATGAAAATCCAATCTCTTCATCTCACACAGTGCCAGGACAGGATATGATAACATCGGATAACCAGGTCCACCCACTGATCATGACCTCTTGCATGCAACTAGATTCAAATAAGAATCATAATATACACACACACCCCCACACAGAGACAGACTTTTTGAAACAAGACCTCTCTATTATGCTGCTCTGTAACTCTGGATATAAAGGAACTCACTCTGGAGACCAGGCTGGCCTGGAACTCACAGAGATCTGCCCGCTTCTGCTTCCTGAGTGCTGGGATTAATGGCGTGTGCCACTATGTCTGGCTGCTCCTTTATATTAAGTATCTGTTATAAGAACCAGATACAAATTTGAGAGCTTTCACACATGTGTCTCATTTAATCCCTGTAGTATTAGGAAAATCCAGAATCATCCCCATTTGACAGCCATGGAAAATGAGACGTGGAGGTGATATTTAAGATAAAATATGTACTGTATTATGTATTTGTAGTCCTGTGCACTGAATTTAGACTTTTATTCCCTCACTTAAGAAAGCCATCTAGAGCCAAGTGGTGGTGGTGCACGCCTTTAATCCCAGCACTTGTAAGACAGAGGCAGGTGGATCTCTGTGAGTTCGAGGCCAGCCTGGTCCACAAAGCAAGTTCCAGGACAGCCAGGCTCTTACACAGAGAAACCCTATCTTGAAAAACAAAAACCAAAAAAGACGGAAAAGAAAAAACGAAACAAAGCAATCTAGACCAGCTCAAAATGAAAGAGAAACAGAAAACTAGTTAATAGACAAAATAATGAAAGTTTGTCTATCTATTTCCTTCCTACCTTCTCTCTCTCTCTCTCTCTCTCTCTCTCTCTCTCTCTCTCTCTCCCCCCCCCCCTTGTGTGTGTGGGGGTGAGGGTGTAGGATAACAGGAAACTTAAGATGATTTTGTTTCCTATCAACAGATCTCTGTGAATCGACTGACGGATGTTCATGACATACTTCTCTAATGTAACCTGTAAGTAGACATAACTAGGCTTCATCTTCTCTGGAGGTCAATACCAAGCTAGGCTTTTATGTAGTCCCATAAAATGACTGCCAGTAGATGAGGCGTCATCAAGCCACAGACCACAGCCCCTTTTCACACACCCACAGACACGGAGCGAGTAATCAGTGCTTGCCACAGATAGTGACAGAGCATCAAAACTTGCCATTTCAAGGAGATTGCACAATGTACTGTTGCTTGCTTCTGAGGCAGTATGGATATCTCTGAAGGAAGTGCCACACCTATTAAAGGGTAGGGTTATAGCATTTCTAATGCAAAGACTCTCCTGGGTCAGAAACTGGTGTGAGCAAGTCAAGACCTTGGGTGTGAGGAACTTCTCTTTCTCCCCCATGGTGGGCACAACTCAGGGAGCTCTCCCCAGGGGAGCAAAGGCGCTTGCAGGCTGCCATGAGCACGAAGGGCCTGGAGGATGGTTATAAACCGCCAGCCTGGAGATTATTTCTTGACATTTCTTTTTAAAGTATCTTTGCAGTAGAATAAAAACAGTTGCAATGGCAGGCTTACTTTTAGAATTTTATAATCTCCAAGTGTTAACAAAGAGAATAACAGTTTGCCGAGATAGCTCTATTGCTGTTTGTTTGTTTATTTGTTTTGGCCCTTGTCTACTTTCTGGCAAATGCAAGTGTATTTCCAACAGATTTTTTTTTCTTCTGCCTCCTCTAGATTTTGTAGGGTGAATAAACCAGACAGGGTCATGCATGAATGGCAGAGGATAATGGGCATTCAACAGTTTTGCTAACTGAATTTCTAAGAAGAAATAGATTTATTTATGTAAAAGCATTGCACATTCTAGAGGATGTTGTTTTAAAGGGACACCATGAAAACTGCTAGCTAGAAAGCTAGAGAGTAATCCTTTAACATCAGATTAAACAAATTCAAAGAGCTGGGCTCTGAGCGTGGAAACAGACTCAACAGACAGCTCAGTTTTCAAAATTCTACTTTGGTTCTAGTTTAAACATTTTTTCCAAAGTAATCAATTATTAACAAATTGATTATCCTTTCCCTTAACCGTGGTTCATAGGAATCTGAGAGACTGTTTCAACTCTTACAACTGTCTTGGAATTTGTTCTTCGTAGAAAATGGAAGGTTAATGATTTTTGTCATATTGAGACTAAGACTTCCCAGTTGCTACAGTTGGCCTTTGTTGAGTTGGGTTTTTTCCCTCCTCTCGGCCTTTTGAGGTATTCAGAATAGGTGACAATAGCTTGCAGTTGAGAACATATGTAGGGAGACCCCTGTGGCTTATTGGGGACAGTTGCTTCATGCTGGTTGGGTGTTTGGAAAAAAAAATACACCCAGAGTTCTTTTATGTTCTGATAGTTAATGAATGCATGAGTGTCAAAATGGGCCAATGGCCCATTCAGGGGGCAAAGCCTTTGCAGCCCCCTTCTATAAGAACACATCCTGAGATGCAAAATACATTTGCTTAACAAATTAAAATAATGAGATAATTCAATTAGCTTCTTTTTTAAGAAAGAAAGAAAAAAAGGGTACATCAGGGATTATTGTACTACAAGAACAGGTCACACCACACAAAAGGGGACAGGCCAGTCTGAAATAATGTTAAAGAGACTGATAATGGAAGAATGTGCATTGAATCCCACACATGGAAAGAAATTTACATGAAATAATAATTTAGGCCACATCGATTTTCAGTGAATTCCAGCCGACATTTCACTTTGAATGTTGAAATTCATTAAAAGACAGAGAAATATACCAGGACATCCCTATTTGCAAGAACTCCCTCATGCCTGTTAGTGTATGTAAGAAAAGAGGTCTAAATTAACATGTCGCTAGTTAGGGGGCTCTATTCTTATTTTCTGAGCTCAGAATTACAGCGGAGTAAATCTTTCAGCTCATTAAGATCGGGAAGTAAAAGTTTTACAAGGACCATCCTCATCAAAGTTACCAGGCCTCTTTGCTATAGTGGGCATAGTGTGTGGATGGAGAGAGAAAACATTTTCAAAACGAAAGGCAGAGAGAATTTCTCTGAGATCCCACGGAGGTGTAGAAAAGGCCTGGAGGGAATGGAAAGAGAGATGGGAAACAAAGCCAGTGGGAGGAAGCCATGAAAAAAGGGCAGTTTCTGAGAGAAGGCCATGGAGAGACGAAAAAGCAAGCACTCGGCGACAAGTGAAAAGAGGAAGGAAATGGCAAGATGTCTCTGGGCTGGGGCTGGGGCTGGGGGCTTTGCTCTGCCTAAAGGCCTTGGGCAGAACACAGATGCAGAGGTACAGACGAGGGACCTGTGGATGCTGTGACATAGCTCTCTCATTTGAGAAATAGACCAAACAAGAATCCAGGCAACTTGATGGGCTAAACTGGCCATCACACAGTCGAGGGGAAAAGGGAAGTTGAAATGAAGTACTCCTGATTCCAAGACTTGAGAAGTTATACAAGTCTCTCTCTCTTTCTAATCATTCAGTAAAATTATTAGTGGTGTAGAGAATTCTGCACAAAGCCCTGTGTGTATTTAACTAGGCAAACATTCTCGTGCAGCAAGGGTGGTGAGTTTGTACCACGGCTGAAGGACAGGTGCCAAGGAATCATGAGCAGGTGACTGCAGTGTATAGTGAGACAATGGATCCATGACAGGTCAAGGCAAGAAATCCAAAGAGAGCTCTTGATGGCTCACCATGATGTTTGTTCAGAGCTGGAGAAGAGACCCTTCCGTATTCGGAAAGGCCGGGAGAGCTGGTGGCTTTCCAGACAGGGGAGCAAGGCAGCCCTTGGCTTCTCCCTAGCCCCATCACCGCCATTACCACCTTGACTTTGAGAGGACAGGGAACCAATGGCAAACATTCTGAGGTCTCTACTAAAGATAAGACCTGAGCAAAGTTACCTGATGGAGGAAGGTCATTGGCTAATAAAGAAACTGCCTTGGCCCATTTTATAGGTTAGAATACAGGTGGGTGGAGTAAACAGAACAGAATGCTGGGAGGAAGAGGAAGTGAGCTCAGACTCAGTAGCTCTGCTCTCTGGAGCAGATGCGATGAACCTCTGACCCAGGATGGACGTAGGCTAGAATCTTCCCGGTAAGCGCACCTTGGGGTGCTACACACATTATTAAAATGGGCTAGTCCAGGTGCGAGAGTTAGCTGAGAAGAGGCTAGATATAATGGGCCAAGCAGTGTTTAAATGAAAAACAAGTGTTGTTATTTTGGGGCATAAGCTAGCCAGGCGACCAGGAGCTGGGGCAGCAGGAATGCAACCAGCAGCTCCCTCAACAGTCACCTCCTTCACAGGTGGAAAGAACATGGAGCTGGTGACTCAGCAAGCTGGGTTTGACCATCTAGATTCTGCTTCTCAGTCTGAGTTCAAAGTAGCCACAGTCTCCAAGGTGTGAGCATTCTGACACCTTGCTTTTCATGGCAATGGCTGAAAATGCATGCACACAGATGCTTGGTTGCAAGGCAACCATTTCAACGGAGAACACTATCACCGTAAGGGAATCCAGAGGAAGCAAACCAACTAGCCAAACTGGTCAGGAGGAAGCAGTTTGCCTGTTGAGCATCTCCAGCTACTTAAACCACAAAACCTCGGGGTAAAAACAAGGAAAACCTCCCCTCACACTCACTCGACTTCCAAATTAAAACCATTTTACAGGTTAGCCAGTCTCCAGCTGAGGTGATGTAGCAATGAACAGCTGTGAAGTCATTTTGGTAATGACGAGAATAATAAGCGCATGGCAAGGTTGAGGGCTTTGCCGTTGCAGCTTCAGTGCTCCTGAATAGATAAAAGTGATTAAATACTCCTGATTATCCCTGACCAATATGTAATGGATTTACAGCCCTTTCAATTAGTCAGTATTTGCTTAGGACTCATTATTTTGTCTTTGGTTAAGTAATCAGCCCAGAGACGCATGTTCCGTCTAATTCCTCTGAGCCAAGTCAGTGTAGGGCCCTGACCTTTGAAATGGCCATAGCTGCAAGGCAAGAATAAGCACTACCAAGGCAGCCTCGTTGGTACCTCCAGCTGATCCGGACACCGCAGGCCAGGTCGATTCACCTCAGCTTGGCCCTCATGTCCTTACATCCCAATGTCCGATTTAGACACTGCCATATCCCACCCCTTGCCCTCCGTCCCTCTGTGAGAAGGGCAGACCAACAGCCAGCATCATAAATAAGAGTGGAAACTTGTCCTGGACTCACAGCACTGTAGCTAATTCCTTCAGCATGACGACACACAAGCTGGGTCCGCTCAGAAGACCTTCAGCTTTCAATGAGCTGCTTAACTCTGTTCTTAAGCTACGGGGTACATAGAATGGCCTGGAAAACAATGTAGGACAAAACGCATCCTCGGAAAGTTTCCAAGGTTTCCAAACAGATAGTAAAATATAAGCATGCATGGTTCCTCTATAAAAAAAAAAATCTTGTCACTTTTCGTCATGAGAGCCTTTGAGTCAACAGTATATACTGACACATAAAACTGGCTGCAAACACGGAGATATACATTGTCGCTTTAAGGCCATTGCCCATATTAATCTTTCCCACAAGTGAAAAGGGTTAGCTTTTAAGATAATGGACTTGAACCGCTAAAACAGAATCTTTCATTTCAACCTTACAAACAAAGGCACTAGAGTACCTATAACCCTTTGCTGTATTGGTCACACACATGCACACACACACATGCATGCACATACACACGCCATACTATCAGACCACCTCCATGAGATGAGCCTGGACATGCATGTGGCAAGATACTGGCTTTGCTCATGGAGGAGACAGCGTTGGTTAGCAGGAGAATCAGCAATGCTAACAGATTCATGAGCTCCTTACAGCTCTCTCCTTTGGTTGAGCTGCATCGTCTGAAGTTGCTCATATCTTGTCGTACAGTAAACATTGACATATGTTATTGAAAGTCTCAGGCCATTTTGAACAAGGTCCATTGGTGACCTCTTAAGACAAATCACTGTTCCTTTCTAGAGGAGGCTGTTTGGATGGTGATGGTTGACAAAATCGTGACGGCTACGAGTCACCAGAGTCCAAGGAACAGAAAGCAGGGAACCTTGTTTTAAAAAATGAAACGGAAGGACAGAACTCAAACTGAAACCAAAACCAATCGTGTGTGAGAGACCGTGACGTGCAAAAAGTCCACAAAATGACAAATAAAGTTTTCGTTATTTTAAATATCTTGTGTCTTAACTTACTGTGAGATGCTGGAACAGCCACGCTCTCATGATATTTGTCGCGACTTTGGGGAAGATGCCTCTTTTCTTCTGGCGTTTTTTGTCCTTGTCTGGATCGTCATCATCACCTGTGCCAGGTGAAGCTACACTGTTGTCTAAGCCATCACCTAACAGGAAGAAATGAAGATCCATTAGAGCAAGCAGAGCGAGGGTGCCAACAACAATGCCAGGCTAATGACGAGCTCAGCTAAGCTCGCTGAAAGAAATCCATTAAGGGGGTATATTCCCTTTCATTAAAGTATAATTGGAGACACAAATATGTAAAAGACAAAATTAAGCCAGGCCTCTTCAAATGTTAATTTTGTGTGTCTCCCTCTCGCCCATATCATTAATTCAATTATAATTGTGTACTTGACACAGCGCAGTAGCTCTTTGTCAATTATGGAACCCAGTGTGGGCAAACCGCTACGAGAAAGCCCATTTGGTAGAAATACATCGCCGTGCCCATAGTGAGCACAGACTGCCGGGTAATCAAGTTAAATGTTCTGTAGTCTATATATCCTGGGCTGCCCGCATAGGTGACAGCAGCGGTGTCACTGTTGATCGCACAGAACGCACTGCCTGTTCGGCCCCTCCCAGAACTGTCACCTTCCAAACTCGCGCACCTTGTGCACGCCTCCCGTGACCCAGAGCGCCACGTTTGCATGACATGAAAACTTTTAAGCTCTCGGCGCTGCTGATCATTATCGTGAAGGGGGCAGACAAAAAGACACACATCAAGGTAGGGTGCTCACTGACTCAGAACTTCCTAAGCCACATCTTTCTCTTCTGTGCTTTTCTCTGGCATTAATTGTGCATTAGCAAAAATCATTTACTTTTAACAGTCAGAGTTATTTTTTCTTGCCCTCCGGCAAAAATGCCTTGAAAGCCTGCCTGGAGGGCATCTAAATTATGTATCTGAAAAACTCTTCTGGCAAGGCATTGCAGGACCCCTACTTTCTTAAAATTCATACGAGCACGTCTTCCTGTTTTTGGGAAGGCATCAATCAAGGGTAGCAATATATGCCATATCCCTACATTAATATTTGAACTAATAACTTTAAAAAAAAGGAAAGAAACAAGATCCGACTTGTGGCATAATCAAATGCAAAATAAATGAAGAATACGGGGACAGCGGTGGGGCTTTAGAGATGGCTGTGTTTCCCTTGCACATCATTAGTCTGGAGCCACACGAAAGAGGAAAACAGAGAAGCGGAGAGTTTATGCTCCCTGCTGGTGTTTAAGAAGCTGGGGTCCTGGAAGGACATCTGGGAATTGCGCTGAGATGGGTTTTTTTGTAATTTAAGAATAGACATTCATTAGCAGTAAATGCCATAAATCCCACGCTAAGTAAAAACCTTGTCCAAGAAAGCCTAAAACAATAAACTGTGCTCAATGTAGCCTGAGCTGGGCACTCTGTAGCTGCCCAAGGAATGCAGCGGATCCACCAGCAAATCCCCAGCCCTGCTCCCTCCTCCCAAATGGTGTTTTCCCCAGACTTCCTGCCCACTGGGGCACTGGCCTTAGAACTTCAGGGTCTGCCTGTGGCCTTTCTGGTACCTGTTCCTTTAGCTCTCTCGTGGAAAAAAAAAAAAGAAATCTCAACCTTCTTTGACCAGAGAAGCAGAAAAACCACAGCAAAGAGCTGGCAGATTAATTTTATTGACATTTCCATTTTCACTGCAATGCGATCCCCTCCATCACATGGAAGGGATGACCCTCACTATTTACAGACTGACAGGCCACTTCGTTACAGCCACCCTGCCCCAAGGCAAAGCAGCTCCCTTCCATCTGCCCAAACACTAGAGCATGACCCCAAAGTTGCTGTTCTCTTTTTCTTTGCCTTCTGTTATGATAAAAGAGAGAGAGAGAGAAAGACAGACACATACACACACACACACCACACACACACATACATACACACACAGAAATAGAAACAGAGACAGAGAGATGGGGGTGGGGATACAATACACACACACACACACACACACACACACACACACACACACACACACATAGTCCAATAGTCAAAGAAAGAATTGGTGGGCAAGGAAAGAAAAATCCTTTGGTTTTTGAATACTGGACATATTGAATCTAGTCTGTATCTGTTGACCTTCCCTGCACACACATGTACATCTATCCGGGAGTTGCATATATACTCGCATGTGCTCACGCATGCGCGCACACACAAACACACATGCATGTATACACACACGCACTCACGCACATGCACGCACCTGCACATGCACACGCACACACGCACACGCCCAAGCCTGCATGGGAACGGGTGCACACAGTTTCCACCGTGCCAAGGAACTGCTGCAAGGCAAATTCTCACCCACACTAATGGCTTCTGACTGCTCCCTGGCAACCCCAGCATTTTCACCTGGGTGGAAGTGCTCTCCGAAATACAGACACTGTGGCGATGTCATCAGCTGCTCATGTGACACAGATGGAGAGTGGCTATTAGGAGGCAGGCAGTGGGCCTTGGGGATCTGAGGTGCTGTTCTGTAGCCTGAGGCAATTTTGAAAAGCAGTACCCAGAGATGAGGGGGGAAAAATTCACATTGCAAGTCCAAGTTTGAAGTCAGTCAGTCTGTCTGTCTCCACACTGTGGATAGAGATATCTTTGTCTCTTACTGTGGGATCTCTGTAGCTCTCAGAACGCACGTTTCAGATTATGTATGGAATAAGTCTTCCTTCACTGTCTTCCAAATAGAAAAACACGCTCTGTAAACAATGCCTGTGTGTATATATTTCTTCCTAAGCACATATGGTTTCTGTGTATATGTTTAAGCTAAAATTGTCAGGATTTTGTTAAAATCTCATTTAGCTTTCTTTGATAGATTTTTGAATACACTTATTGCAAGAGGTTAATGGCTTAATTGAAGGAAGTTCAACGAAAAAAGGCATTTGCCTTTTGAACCCAATCAATGACCTTAAAAAAAAAGAGAGGCAGTGACTCCATGGTGCATTTTCTCTTGTTTGAAATGAAAGGGGGCTGATAACACTCTCAGACTATATGATTCGCTATGTTTAGCTCCAGAAAAAAAAAATGTAGCTAGCATGAGCACCCTTTGATGACTGACTTAAACTGGATAAAGAGAAGCATTGCATGAATTTTAATGGAAAGCAGTCCATTTTGTAAAAATGTTATGGAATATTTGAATTTAGAATGGTATCATAAATAATTATAAACAAAAACATGTCTGACTTTATATTAATAGCTAGATACTCAATAGGATTTTTAAATTCAGTTTGACAATTTCATACATGTATATAAATAATAGACTTTTAATACTAGTGCTTATATCTCTACGAAAAGAGAGATATTTTTCTTTCCCAAATACAACAATAAATGCCATCTTTTTTTTTTTCGGTGAACTATGAACCAAGTCTAGCACCAACTTCTAACAACAACATAAAGAAAATGTCTAAAAGGCAACTGTGTTTTCTGAACGTAAACAAAACTTCCACAGGCGCTGTTGGAACTAAGCTGCTGGTGACACTGGATAGTGTTTACTGGGCTGTGTGGAACAAGGTTGTTGGTGTTCGCATGTGGAGTAATTGAGTTAACGTGCTAGAGGGGGTGCAGACACTAGCACCAAGTGTGTAGTAAAGGAGGCAGCAACACCGGTAGTACAGACATCAACCCCTGAAGTTATGACTCAGTACTGGAGAAGCCTTGAGAAAAAGAATTGTTTCTCTCTTATTTGTGCCCTACTTAGATTCATAACCTCAAAACCATGACTGTTTGTTGGAAGGGTCAATTACCGAAGGGCTGATTCAAAGGCTTTGTCCTCTTTCTGACCATGGTCACACTGGGGAGCCGCACCCACAGTGTATCTAAAGACTCTTCTTGGTAGCTGGTAGATGGCTTGCATGTAAACACTCATTTCCAACCATGCCAGCAATGGCGTTCCTCGAGAGAGAGAGACCTTAGTGCTCCCAGGGCCTACTACTACCAGATTCTTATCTCTGACAATAAAGAAATGCGGAGTTTGTTTCCTTTTGAAGATTGCTAATCCTTTGACCAAGGTAGAGATCTATGTTTTGGACAAGATATTCAAATTATGTCTATGTCAGTGAAACGTGACAGGTGTAAACATAAGAAGACGGTCTCAAGGCCAGTGAGCACAGAGACAGTAGGTATGCTAAAGCATGGGGGAGACTCAGTACACCAAAATATCCAGGGCCCAGGACTATGCATTTTAAACGAGTTTTGGGGATTTGCTTATGCACAAAGATTGGCATTGGTGCTTTATGCACGTGTGTGTGTGTGTGTGTGTGTGTGTGTGTGTGTGTAGAAGTCGGAGGACTACTTGTGGGAGTCAGAGCTCTCCTTCTACCCACATGGTCTCTAGGTATCAAACTCAGGTTGTTGGCCTAGCTGGTAACTTCCTTTACCGACTGAGCCATCTCAAAGGCCCAATGCGTTCTTTCTTAAAATCAATCCAATCATTTCACTGTGTGTGTGTGTGTGTGTGTATGTGTGTATGCGTGTGTGTATGTGTGTGTATGTGTGTGTGTATGTGTGTGTGTGTATGTGTATGTGTGTATGTGTATGTGTGTGTATGTGTGTATGTGTGTATGTGTGTGTGTACAAGGGTATGCATACACGAGGGTACACACGGAGCAGAGGAGGACTTTATATGTCCTCTTCTATTACTCACTGCCTTATTCTGTTAAGACGAGGTGTCCCACGGAACCTGAAGCTAGTCCGATGGCTAACAAGTCCCACTAACCCTCCTGCTTCTGCCCTCCACAGTGCAGCAGCCCAGGCACTCACGGCCACGCCCAGCTTTTCTGTGGCTGCTCCAAATCCTCACTGAGGTTCACACGCATGCCCAGCAGGCCTTCCTGCTCACTGAGCCATCTTACCAGCCTTCCGCCCGCATTTCTAAGACAGGGCCATTCATGGCATCTGGAGCTCACCAAATTGGTGACTGGCTGGCCAACACGCCCCGGGGACATAGTGTCTCTGCTTTCTACTTCCCCAGCAGTGAGATGCAGGTATGTGCTCATCTTTTTTTATGTGTGCACTAGGAATGCAAACTCAAGTCTTCATATTTGTCCAGCAGGCACTTGACTGAGAGAAATCTCCTCCCCTCAGTGACACCAGTCCTTTACTTCAATAACCTGACTTGAAATTAAATGTATCCTAGGAAGAGTACTCTACTATCCCATGATTAGGGAAGCAGCCTGATGAGTGACTTCTGGAGAGATTAGAGCAGATCCCTAGACTGCTCCGGGGTCCTGGCCATTCCCATGATTGTCTCATGTTCACGTTAAATAGGACTGGAATATTGGCTCCTGAAATAAAGTTCAGCAGCTTCAGACTCAGCTAAGCAACAGGCAGAATCTCAGATCCACCGAAGACCTAGTGACTAGACCAGGCTAAGTGTGGGGCCCATCAGTCTCAGCACTAATAAGCCATGCAGGTGGTTCTGATGCCCACTTCAGCAGCAGGGCTCTGAGAATATCCCCTTAGGCTGCTATCCTTGTTGTTGTCTGGAGGCCTGCTCTAATCTCTGCATCCTTCTGCTGTTTTAAGACTCTGAAGTGTTGTGAGAACTCTCTGGCTGGATTTACATTCACGCTCTAAAGGAAATCCCGCATTCTTTCCTGGGCTGAGCCGAGCAGTCTCAGGGCACAGGCATTGCTCTGACGGGTAGCTACAAAGGCACCTGTCTCGGCAAGTGATGCTGGCCGCTGAGTGGCAGGATGTGGAACCCCAAGGCACCCGGAATATTCTGGAAAAGCAAAAGTCCCTATCCATAGATATGTATTCAACAAATCAAGCCAGAGACGAGCACATTATGAGAGGACCCTCAGATGACCCTACATACGAAAATGCCATCCCTAAAACCCTTGGCCATAAAAACCACTCAAGCAAAGGACACACTTCCCTCATTTGCATATTGTGCGGTCCCTTTTAGCTCAGAGTCAGTACCTACTTAGACATCCGTTGAAAAATTTGGAGTAAAGATATAATAAAAATGGCGATGATGTGTTAGAATGTCTCTAACAGCACAGGGATGGAGAATTCTTGCCTCCTTTCCCTGTGCCTTAAGAAACAAACTTATTTTCAGAGGACACTGAAAACATGAGGCTGTCTCATTGCCCAAGCTCTCTGCCTTCAAGGATGAACCAGAACCCAGGCATAGCTTCTCCAAGTCCACTCAGCTACCACAGGCTCCTTCAGAAGCCCATGAACTAACCTTTACTTTCTTAAACATTATTTTGTGTGAACCCTCTTATCAATCCACATGGAAGAAGGCCCAAGGCTACAAGAAAAGGCCTAAATCCTGGAAAAGTGTTAATTTTAGGGTGCAACATCTGGAACTTTGTGAGCGCTGGTCCGGGTGGGCCCCAAATAGAAATGGGCACACTTTTCTTCACAAGTCTGCCAGGGCATGAGATGGCTTCACATAAATCAGTGTAGAACTGGAATTTTTGTGATTAAAGCTTCCAGAGCCAAGTGGAGACCATGGCAATGATCTGGTAGCCAGAGACACTACCCACTGATAAGTGGTTGATGGATAATATAGATAGAAAGACAGATAAATAGAAAACAATACCTTCCAACCATCTCACTTCTAGCACTTAGATGTGTTCATGAACATGCAGGTGCTGGTGTATGAATCTATGATTATAAACAAGTATATAGGCGTGTGTGTGTGTGTGTGTGTGTGTGTGTGTGTGTGGCTTTATAACATACTTATAAAGCAATGCAATTTGTAGAAAAGATGAACTGTTTTGGGGGTAAGCACAGACCCTTGTAGGGGTGCACGCACACGTTTACCCAGTCCTTAAACATTTCTATTCAACATGCATTTTTTTGTGTGTGTTGGTACTCCTGTGACACGCAGTGCCCCACCCTCTCTTCAACACTTCTCACTTTCATTATCTTCATCGCCCCCAAATTTATCTTTATTTGTACTTGCAATGTTGTAATCATAGTCGGTCTTCACCAAAAAGAAGAAGAAGAGAAATAAGAAAAAAAAGAAAGAAAGAAAGAAGGAAGGAAGGGAGGAAGAAAGAAAGAGATTAAAACATTATTATTATTTATTCCATTTTACAGTGAGGAAAACTGAGGTACAAAGTCATTTGTCACAATCACAAGTGACTGAGACAGGCACTTGGCCTTCAAAACCCATGCTCCATCCTCCATCTTCTCCCTTGTGCTAGGCTGGACTGGCATGATCCTGAATTACCCCTCAACCCTGAAGAATTAAATCCCAGGAGACAGGCCCGGGACACTCATTTATCTTTATGCCACCAGGAGAGATTGTGTGACAATGCATTTAGACATAAACACAAGAGCTGGCAAGGTAGCTCATTAGCAAAAGACACCTGGCACTAAGCCTGACGACCAATGTTTGATCCATGAAACTCACATGATGAGGAGAAAAGTGACTCCTACAAGCCTGGCCTCTACAAGAACACTATGGCTTGGCCATGCGCCTCTCTCAACAGAGGAAATACAAGTAACTCTTTAATACAAACACAAAAAGAAATATGTGCCAAAAAACTCACTAGGAGCATTTTTACAAAACCAAGAGTATCTAGGAGGCTAGAGAGATGGCTGAGCAGTTGAGAGCACTAGCTGCTCTTCCACAGAACCCGGGTTCAAGTCTCAGCACCCACTCGGCAGTTCACAACTGTCTGTGACTCCAGTTTCAGAGGACTGGACACCCTTATACAGACATACAAGCAGGCAAAACACCAATACACATAAAATAGGAATACATTTTTAAAAAGAGTACCTATTATCTATATAAGGTCATCTCTTCCTTAAAGATCTAAGATTTGCATTAAATGAGTTTGAAACAGAAAAAATTTCAAAGACTGAGTCAAGGAGCCTTTGAAGAGTCCAAACCTTTACTCCATCCTGTTGGTCTGCTGTACCCGGTCTCTCCATTTCCTTCCCACTCTCTAATACTCTTTGCTAGCAAGCTCCGATTCAGCCCTCAGGTCCTAGTGAAAATGTCGGTTTTGTGGTTTGTTCCTAGGTCCTGTCTGAGAGTTGGGGTGCTGTGTTCTTGGCTTCCTCAGTGGCTTATTCTTTTGTTTTTAATTTTTTTGTCCTTATGAAGGTGCGGGTCTCAGAGGTTACCCACCCGTGAGCATAAGGCCAACAGTCAAACGTTAATAAAATGAGTGTACTGGTAGGAAAAGCCACTAGACAGAGTTTAGATTGGAGAAGAGTGTGCCCTGTTTTGAAGAAAAATACCCAATGTGGGGGGGGTGATTCAGTGTTGCCTAGGGCTCCTCCTCCTTCCACTCTCCCTTCCCTGAGGGGTACTGGGCCTAGCTAGGCTCTGCACTGCATGGTGTGGGAATATGGTTTGGTTGTCCCCAGATAGCATGCACCAGGACATGGATCATGGATTGTCTGTGGAGAAGATGGTACCCCCATCTTCCCTTTTCTCTTAGAAGGAGAGGTCCTGGCAGAGAGGGAGGCACACACTGCTCACACACCCTGAGACAGTAGAAGCATTACAGTTAAAAAGAAAGTGTACCCTCCTGAAGCCATCTGAAGGCCACACAGGATTTTGGGAACTAACGTTCTTTCCTTTTTTGCTTCCTTTTCCCTTTTAAAACAGTACTTAGAAAACAGGGTTAAAATACACCAACAGTCAAAAGATATTTTCTTGCTGGTTGTCAGGGGGTCCTTCCAGGAGTTTAATTTAGGGCCTCCCACTGAGAAAACTGTACCAAGATTGCAAGTAAGAAAGGGAGAGGAAGGGAAGCTTCGGTCTGGCTCTGTTTCAGAATATAGCCTTGCAAAAGCTACTTTCCAAGAACCATCAGGAAAGTCAATGCTTTTCCACAAGAAATTATTATTATTATTTTATTAATTTGTTTATTTTCACATCAGGATAGTTGGGAGGTGGTGAGTACACCAAGAAATTCAGGGGAAGGCAGGGCAGCAATGAGTTGTGCTAATCACTGGTCTCTCTTACTCTCCTGCTGGGCTTAACCGTCCGGACACGTTCAAGCAAAATTTGTCTGTGATTTTTTTTTTCTAAGAGACGGGTTCACAGCCCAAAAGCAAGGAAGGAAACAGAAGGGATGAACGCTTTCGTTTACATGCAACATTTACTAGCTGTGTGGGTCTTCCGACATTAAAGAGGGGACAGTGACCCAGGCCACCTTTTTCACACTTAAAAGAGCACTGGCAAACAAGTCTTCATAGGCTTTACCTCGGCTTCCCTGGTCCTGAACACCCCCCCAAGGGGGGGGGCAAACAGAAAGGGAAAGAAAGAGAGGGGATTTTATGGTCCTTTCTCTTCAACTTTTCAGGCGGTATAAGCAGCATTTAGCAAATTCAGTCCCAAATGGCTCCAGAAGCTCAGAGCTGCAGGGGCTCATTCTTTGTTGTCCTCTTTCTATTTACACGGGATTTACGAAGGCTCTCCACTGAAGAGAGCCAAAGCACTTCCATTCTTCCCGCTGGCTCGCCCTGGATTGTGACTGTGGCAGCATGGCCCAGGCCAGACATGGGGGCACAGGATGAGACCCCTGGGACTCCCGACTGCTCAGGAGACATCCGAGATACTCTAGCTGGTATGGGCAGCTTGGAATGGGAGGATCTCCAGAGATGGCTCCACTTTCCAGGGAAGGGGCAGGTCCCTGCACAGGCTATGCTAATGCTTGTCCGGGGATGAATAGCACACCCTTTAAAATATGCATCTATAGGATAGAATGGGAAATGGTGGGTGAGGGAAAAAAAAATCAGACTGCAGCTTGGATGAAAACCACTTCACCCACTGGTTGGAAAAATAAAGTGTAAAAACAGACAGATGGACACATATGTAAATGTGGCTGTGTTTTAGGCTTTAGCTGGCAACGTGAGTGTCGGAGTATAGTTTTGCATGCCTGTATTTTCCATAGCATGTTGAATCCTGTTAGCTGTTGAACAGAAACATCCTCATACTGGTCCTTGACCAAATCAGTCCCCTCAATTTACCCGCTAGGAGCCGTAAAAGGGCTTTGTTTATTGACTGGAACTTGCTAATCCTTTATAGCAGAAGTGAAGGGGGGCTGGCAAGATGTTAGGTCTATTCTCCACTTCATTTGGTTATTCTCCTTTGAAGTATATGGATTTCATTCATTCTCCTCTGAAAAATATAGATGTAGTGTGTGTGTGTGTGTGTGTGTGTGTGTGTGTGTGTATACATATAGAGTTCAGTTAGGAATTTTAGAATATTTTAAGAAAGGATATCTATGCTCCTAAGTCTCCCACAGAATGCTCTAGAGAGTACTGCCTTAATCCAGTGGGATGCATACCCCTCTGCCATTATAACTCAGCACATTGCTGGCTCTCTGTGGTACAGGATAAAAGCCTGTACGTGGTCCTCTGTTACCTGATAAGCACATAGGCATGCACAAGGTACCTTCTGGAGTTATTCACGGTCCATCATAATAAAGCCCTTCTGGGCTCTCTAATGATTCATTTTACTGACCTCTCAAATGCCCTTTTCCACAGTTAACACTCCACTTTTATTAAGGTAGAAAGCAGGGACAAATGTCCACTCGGGTCCCAGCTCTCAAATTCCAACTGTACTTGCACGGCACTCCCTCCAGCTGAAGCTGGTTTAATGTCGACCCAGCTTCCCCTAGCGTGGCATTTCAGCTAACAGAGTTCACAATCTTTGGGCCCTGCAATGCAGAGGCTGCTATCTTCCAGTCATCCTAGGAATGTGCCAGATACCATCTCCCTCCTGGGATACAAAGAACCAGAGCAAGGGACCCACAGAAGACCAAGCTGATCAGGTTACCAATAGCCCAGAATGCCCCTCTCCAAGGTTAGTCTTTGAACTGGTAAATGTTATAATTAGGAGCCTTGAAGTTGGGCTGGGCTGACCATTAAAATAAAGACCCCAAAAGAGAAAGTATGAATAAGTTTTGTCTCCTTCACCTGATGGCTTTGACATGAGGGCTTTTGCATTTATGGAAAATTATACAAAAATGAAGTGTTATGATCTATGAGTCTCTCTTCCCTTTATTTCCCAAAGAAGAAAAAAAGGTGTTTGGGGAGGCATGGCTTCCCAATTTCCCTTAGCTGTTTCAGTACAAATTGTGAAAATTATGCAAATAACCATTTTGGCACCTTTGCTAAAGGAAAACATTATTAAATGATGCTCTAAGTATTTTGTCTGCTTTAGTAATTACTCTCATGTAACTGTAAATATAAATAGCTGTTATTCTGTTTAAATTTTTAATCATGCAAAATATTGTCACACAAAATGTCCTTCTGTTGCAGACTAGCTGGGATTTTCTTTTTTAAAACATCCATATTTAACTGAAGTGGACTATATTTAGCATCCTGAAGTGTTTTAGTAAAGATAGCTGGCTAACATCGTGGAATCAACAGGTCTTTCATGAGAAGATACAGCCTTTATATTTACAAAAAGCATTTCCTACCTAAGAAAATCCACCGAGACAGTTTAAGCATCTTCTTCCTGGCACTAGGCTACCATCACTCTGGTCCCAGAACGTATTAACTATACCAAAAGAACACGTTACAGTACAACTACAGAATTTTGACCCTTATTGCCATTTTTGGCACATTATGATACTTAATTACACATTAATTATCAATCCATAATGAAATTTGTTAAAATAACTTAAAAGCAAAGTTTAATCATAACAGGAGTTATTACCTTTCCCTTTTAGAGTCTGCACTTTAGTGTTGTATTTGTTACAGAAGAAAAATAATAAGTGGGACAGTATTTTATAATATAATATAAGATAGTTGATGAGTTTGAATCCTTAAGTTTCTATTTTCTATGAGAATATAACAGCAGATATCAGTTCAGGGAGACCTATAAAAGACTTTGATAAATATTGCACCTACCTCACCAGTTAGTTACTGCAAAATGCAAATAATAGACTATTTTCTTAAAAACATAGCCTTGAAATTAAAGGACATGGTCAACAAAACAAAATGGCACCCTACAGAATGAGAAAAGATCTTCACCAACCCCACATCAGAGAGAGGCCTGATCTCCAAAATATACAAAGAACTCAAGAAATTGATCATCAAAAAAACAAATAATCCAATAAGAAAAAATGGAGTACAGACCTAAACAGAGAACTCTCAACAGAGGAACCTAAAATGCCAGAAAGACACATAAGGAAATGCTCAACATCCTTAGTCATCAGAGAAATGTAAACCAAAACTAAAATGAGATTCCATCTTGCACCTGTAAGAATAGCCAAGACCTTGAAATCAATATAGTTAAGTCATACCCCTAAATTTCCACAACAGATCTTTGTGTCAAGAGCAAAGCCTAAGACAGTTACACTGAGATACCTGTCAGCAGCTCCATCATGACTGCACATAGGAGAAAAATGGCATTATAAAAATACAACTAGTTTGGGTGAATACTGTTACTTATTTGTTTGGTTTTCATTCTGTGTGTGTGTGTGTGTGTGTGTGTGTGTGTGTGTGTGTGTGTGTGTGTGTTTGGGGGTTCAGAGAGGCCAGAATAAGGTGTTAAATCCTTGAAAGCTGGAGTTACAGGTAGCAGTGAGCTGCCGAACGTAGGTGCTGGGAACCAAACATGGGTCCAGAGGAACAACAACAAATCCTTTTACCCACTGACACATCTCCCCTTAACTTAGTTATATTTATGACGGCGTCTCCCAGTGTATCCTAGGACAGCCTCAAGCTTGTGATCTGCCTCAGTTGGCTAAGTGCTGAAAGCACAGGCCTGATACACAACCCTTGATAACTGATAAGGTTTTTTTTAATATAATGCCAGACCTAAAGCCTATTCATTAATTATTAGAAAATTATAGCCTGCATCTTTTTTTTTCCAAGAACATTTTCACACCGGAGTTTCCCAGTAGAACTCTTGACTCTTTGTTTAAGAAATGTCTAAGTTAAATCATTAACATTTTAAAAGAAGTAATAATGCATTTAGACATCCCAGTTAGGCGTGGTGTGTTAAAGAGTCCAGGGCTATGATTTGGGAACAAGCAGATATGTCTTTATAATGTAATGCAAGCAGATATATATGGTATATATGTAATAACTCTGGGGAAATAAATAATGTATCTTCTTTATAGGAATAGGATGTCACAACTTGGTTAATCTGCACGGAGCCTGTGTACTAAAGAACCTCAGACACAAGACCTCCTGAAAGTACTTTAAGAGAGAAACTGCTTCTTATTGGGGTGGAATTCATGCTGGAGTGGTAAAATATCCTAAAATTAATCATGTTGATGGCTGCGTATATCCTAGGAATACACTAAGTAATAACAGATTGTATTCCTATCATGGGTGATTCGTTACTACGAGAAGTACATCTCAAAAAAGTTAACAGATGATAAAAATGAGTGACTAATCCCTCCCAATGTCATGAAACATGCTGAAAGGCATAGACAAGCCGAATTATGACATATCCATCTTATTGCCCCAAACTGGTTCACAAAAATGTGATTTTAATGTCCCTTACAAACGACATCATAGCATCTTACATATGGACAAGCATAAGTACTTGAAGCACTTGGGATGGGGTATACTGTTGCCACTAAAGATATGCTTTACTAAAAATAGATGGAGTTTATTGCTAAAATTAATCTTTCTTATGCTCAATTGTATCACATCCTAGCAGAATTCTAGAGTAAGTTATTTCCTTTTCCATTCCTTTTCCAAAACTTAGACTAAAAATAATCCCAGAAGAGTCTCTCTCTCTCTCTCTCTCTCTCTCTCTCTCTCTCTCTCTCTCTCTCTCTCACACACACACACACACACACACACACACACACACACACACACACCCCACTCCTATATTTCAAACCTTATTGCTGAATTTGCAATAAGGGCCTTCAAGTCATGGACCATATCTTTCCTTTTCCCTCTATACTTATTAGAACTTTGCGTAATGGTTTCAGCATAGCTTTTGCCTAAGCTTTTAATGACCAATCAGATGACTGTCTCATTGGAATATGGCTGTGAACCTTTTAGGCTAATATTTAAGCTTTGGTAACAGAAACTCTCTAGACTATGGGCCTCTAAAACTTCAAATTGTCCATGGTGTTGGTATGTCATAAATTCAAAGGCATTATTTGATAGAATACTTTCCATAGGAAAAGTGACTTTCTGGAAATAAACTGTAAAGAATAAGGGGAAGCTGGGAATATGGCTCACCAGTTGAAAACAGATTCTGCTCTTACAAAGGATCCAAGTTCAGTTCCCAGCACCCTGGTCAGGCAGCTCACAACAGCCTGTAACTACAGCTCCAGGGCACCTGACTTCCTCTTCAGGGCTCCATGGACACCTTCACTCACCTGCATATATACCCTCTACACATAGGCACACTCACATAATTTAAAAATAATAGGGTAGGTGAGTCCAGCATTTGGAACAAGGGCCTGTTTATCTGATTATCTCCTTAACATGAAATAATATAAGTAAATAAAATGTGCCATATCCATATGCTGAAATACTATTTAGCAGCACACAGGAAAAAACCACTGAAGCATGCTGGTTATTGCATCTCAGGGTCATTCTGCTAGGTGGAAGACACCAAACACAAAGGAGCTTAAGACCCCTGTATAATATCAAATATATTAAATTATAGAAAATATGAACAAATACTTAAGACCAAAAGCATGTCAGTAGTGGCCCTAGGACACATACAAAGGAAAGACAGACTATGAAGGGGCACAAGAAAACTTTTTGGGACATGATGGAACTGGTCCATCAAGTATACACAGAGGCTTAAATTCACTGTTGAGGAAATTTCGGTATGGGAATTTTACCCCCATGTAACGTTGACAAAAAAAATAATGTTAAGCAAATTATAGTCAAAAACATGTTGTTTGGGACAATATAGACTTCAGTGGGGTGTGTGGGAGTGGGACTGGGGATAGTTGCAGTTATTGAAGCAATGTTCAGAAAGTTTGAAAGATGCTTCAGAGGGCCCCAGCATGACGCCCACAAACCTACTGGTGTATTTACAAGCTGATTTAATTCATAAAGATTTAAATCTGGTA
The DNA here is from genome assembly GCF_037038515.1 of Microtus pennsylvanicus. Classification (NCBI taxonomy): domain Eukaryota; kingdom Metazoa; phylum Chordata; class Mammalia; order Rodentia; family Cricetidae; genus Microtus; species Microtus pennsylvanicus. The sequence goes on from NC_134580.1 coordinate 94,354,631, forward strand.
ATCAGAAAATACTTTGCAGATTTTGATAAAAACTACTTTTCTCTATTAGCCAAATCACATTGTGGGACACATTATCTAAAACCAACTACTCGTATTAAAACATATTAGAGATAGTTTCCAAGGTAACAAAATGATTCTTCACGGAGTGTTTTCTTTGCAATCCTTCGGGGGACTTCGATATTATCTCACTCTTCCCAAGCACACAAAGACCTACCCCATGTCTTCAGATAACTCCTGAGGGTCACAAGTTACAGATGGAAGGAGCCAGCCTAGCATGGACCTGGTATAAATTGTGCGAGTCCACCATCCTCGGGACAGTGTGATGCTGTGCTCCGTACAAGAAACCTTTATAAAGTTACATATGCTGCTCTTAGCACAGCTAGATCAAGTCTATGCTGTCATGTGCCACAAGGCCTCTACCCCCCTACAAAAATAGAATCAATAAGTTGGAAAAAGTGACCTGTGGCTTTAGCCTGGGCAGTGTAGCTGTCTACTGATGCCCAATGATGTCCAAATACCTCATCGTGCTCATCGTGGGTTTTTTTTTTTATTTTTATTTTTTTATTTTCGAGACAGGGTTTCTCTGTAGTTTTTGGTGCATGTCCTGGAACTAGCTCTTGTGGACCAGGCTGGCCTCGAACTCCCAGAGATCCGCCTGCCTCTGCCTCTAGAGTGCTGGGATTAAAGACGTGCGCCACCACTTCCCGGCCTCATCGTGGCTTTTGAGATGTGTGATGGTTACCTTGTGCCACCAAACAAAAATTAGACTCCTCTCTCTTTCCGTCCTTATGTCATTTGCTTTAAAGTCCCATTCACGTGAGGGGGGGGGGAGCCTTTACTTAAGGAAAAAGCAAACAAACAAAATCCTTGCCTCATTTGTATATTAAAAGGCACAAGGGATAGAACTGAGTTTGCTGTGTTACATGCCCATACTGTGCCACTGAGACTTAAAGAAAGAAAACGCTGGTCCCTATTAACGCCGAGAGGGAAGGCTGCTCAGCCACTGCCGAGGAAGGAAAGAAGGGCTTTGCTCTCTCGGTAGGTCCTCTCATACACCTGAGGAAACCAGCCTATGAGAGGACACACATTCCTACCGCGAGATCAGAGAGATCCAAGAGCCACCAATCAAGCGGTGGTTCCCCCCCCCCCCCCCCCCCCCCCCCCCCCCCCCCCCGCCTTCCAGCGCTGAGCCAGCACATTTCTGGGTCTTGATCACACAGGCTAGGGAGTCATTCTTTTCAGTGATAAAGTCGGTGAATGTACTCTTGAGAAGATAACAAATTTAAAACCAGCTGACTCAACATCACTTGAGTGAGGAATTCACTGCTGACCCAGTACAACACAATTCCTGCCACCAGCCAGTAACCATGGAAGAGCCGCCAGCTTCACTTCATGCAGCAGAACTCTTCATGATGGAGGGTCTTCCCTGGGCTAAATGACAACCATCCAATATACATCCCACAATTCCGCTTACACTAGTAATGACTTCCTTGATTATTTATATTCCAAGTCTTACTATGTGTGATAATTTAAAGATTTTAAAGTAAATTTAAGATCCTCAAAAGTGCTATACAATTGAAATGACCCGAAATATAAAAAGGGCTATAAAACCTAAAATATTATTTCACTTTAGAAAAATATTTTACATCTAGAAGAGTTTTACATAAAAATATTCATCTTGTGCAATAGTTTGATGTGCCACTCTGGAAGGAAGTGGAGTTGACAATTGCTGTATATCACCTATCTGATATTAGACAATAATTAGGAGATTCTCTACTGTGAGGCTCACAATGCAACTCTTGGGTAACAATTCTCTCTCTCTCTCTCTCTCTCTCTCTCTCTCTCTCTCTCTCATATATATATATATATATATATATATATATATATATATATATATATATATATATATATAAACTGATTGCCGTAACCAAGATAAGAACCACAGATCATGGCACCCATTTTGGCAGAGATGAAAACCGAGGAGAATGTTGTTTTGACATCTTGTCCTTCATGAAGCACTTTTTAAATTTATGATTTATGGTCTATGAATATTATTGGGTTAATTATCTGAAACGGGTGATTATTTGATGATTTTTGGTCTATTCAAACAGTGATTTCGCAAAGCAGTATTTTTAGCTTCACTGTCAATTACAATACGGTTCTCTACTTTTGAGACACAGTGTCTCTATGCTGCCCAGCCCAGCCTCAAACTCCTGGCAACCCTCTCACCCCAGCTTTCCAAGTACTAAGCTTATAAGCATGGGTCACCAAACCCAGCTGCTTTGTCAAATTTTCAATTTGTTCATTAGGATTACTGTGCCTACCCTCACTGAGATGACTTGAAACTATTTTCTTTTTCCATATCAAACAAATAAAGAGATCAGGTGGAACTAAATTCCAACAATGGAAGTCCTCACCTAGAAGGAAGCAATCAATGGCTGGACACAGAAGAAAGTTACCAATGAGCAGTTAGGAGGTGGGGACAGGGATGTGAAAACGAACTTGCTCATAACATTCAGTAAAAGGAAGCATCCTTGTGAATTCAAATTTCAGACATTAACAATCGTAATTAATACTGAGAAATGATAAGCATAGATTTTACCATGAGGCTCTCGAGAAATTTCTACTTAAATATTTTCTATGGTAAAAACAGTATTAACGCAAAGTGATATTATTGAACATTTACCCTTTTTCAGACACTCTGCAAGCATATCACACAAATGACCATAGTTCTTTCAACCCATTCCTGCAAGATTGGCTTTTGTTATACACAGGAAGGACGTTAGGAGGGTAAGCAAGTTGCTGGAGTAACAAGTGGCTGAGAAAGGGATCACAAAGACCTCCTTAAAAGTGTTCCAGCGGGGCTGGGAAAATGGCTCAGTCCATTAAGGGCCTACCGTGCAAATAGACCCAGACTTCAGATCCTCAGCAAGCACAGAAAGTCGCATCTGAAGACCCTAGTATTGGCAGAGAATGACAGACAGATTCCTGAAGCTTACAGGACAGCCTGTGGCTGACCAATGGAAGACAACTGGAAGTTGACACTTGACTGTGAACGCACATACACAGATATGATAAAGTCAGGCTATGGCCTTTGTATCCTTTCATATTCCTAACAGACAATGTGCTGTGCATATTGTTGACACTGAAAAAGTATGTGTTTCAAATGTGATTTTGTGTGTGTGTGTGTGTGTGTGTGTGTGTGTAAGCTACTACATGCGTGTGCACTCACTGCTGAGTATTGAATCCACGGCATGTATGCTAGGCATGCATCCTCCGAGATATACTACCGCTCTGATATAATTTTCCATTTGTGTGTGTGTGTGGAGGGGGATCCTAGGCCCTTACCCTCAACTGAGAGAAAGCAGAAAAGTTCTCACCCGCTCCCAGGTTAAACAACATCACTCAACTTTAGCAACCTTCTATCTCGGCCACGGTCACTCCCACTCCAGCCTTGTAGCCATAGAATTGATTCATCTCACTGACAAAAATGTGATAAAAGAACTGCATCCACGGGGGGGGGCACTCCTTCCCCTCCGACCAGTGCAGGCCTCGGATGTTCGATGGATGGCCTTTCTTCTCGCCAAGGTTCAGTAAGCCCTGAAAGCCTGGCCTAGTGAACATGGGTCAGGTTTGCAACACCATCGCTCCACCCCTCCCATTACCAAGGAATCACTCAACAGATCTGGCCATTCTGGCAAAAGATGAACAAACAAACAAACAAACTGGTCCTGGGGTTTCGTTCAGGTGCTGTGGAAACCTTCAAAACACTATTACCTCCTCTCGTGATTTCCTAGCTTTTCTCTATCCCAACCAGCACACTGGGACTTCCAAATCACATACCGTAATTGCCATAAAATATCTGCCCCATCAGTGAATATCTTTATTAGCATCAAAAATCACTCACAACTAGTGTTCCTCAATGTTATTAAACATAACTTGTTCTAGGTGTTGCTTTACTAATTAGTCAGGATGAGCCCGAGGAAGAAAATCTGGGTCATGTTAAATTAATTGGAATGAGCATGAAAATTAGCAGAGCAAACTGCATCAATTTTCTATAGAGAGTCTTTCTTCATGTTGAGAATAAAAATGGATATTACGAGGCATTAACCAAACTGCCTTCTGCGGCTGCCAAGAGGTGTGTTACAGTAGCCCAAAATATCACGCTCGCAGATTTTCAGAAGTTAATGAGACATTTCCAGGAATGGTAAATACATGGTGTTAAAATGGGTGTGCCTCGGATGGGAAACCGCCAAGCCATTTCATGTTTATTCAGGCATAACAAGCTCTTCAAATTGAGCATAATTTAAGAGGTGAATAGTGCAGAGAGGGCTAACAGTCAACTAATTTTCCTTCAGAAAGAAAAGATTAAATTGAACAAAAAAAAATGAATTAAGAGGTTTAGAAATCAACAAGTCAGCCACCAGGATGGCAGCCCCGGCTCAGTCAGGCTGGGCAGCCCCTGCAACGAAGTTTTTCGAAACATGTCCCCCAAGGCAGGGAACAAAGAGAGCAGAACTGATTATAGGCCCTCTCCCCGCCTTGCCGTCTCAACTCAGTTTGCCTTCCTAATGAGCTCACTAAAAACCTAATTCATCTCCCATAACCCTCCTCAGCCCTCCTTGCAATCCACCATTATGGAAATCATAGATGAAACATTTCCAGGCTGGGGTCCAGCCTGTGTGTCCCGACCCCCAGCCAGCGCACAATGGAGTTGGGGGTACAGTCCCGACCTGCTCCTGTGGCAGCTTCCAGAATAATGAGGCCCAGCTAGGTTAAGACTCTTTCTCAGGGTGACAATGATTTCCACCTTCACACTCGCCCTCCCCTGAATGTGGGAACTTCCTGGGTTCCACAGTACATAAAATACAAGCTGTGGTGCAGGACAGGAGAAATGAGTTGTACTAATGACAAATCGCTGAAACGGGATAAAGTGAATTCCCAGCCTGTTCAGGAGCAAACTCCCCGGGTTCCTCATTACATAGACTGAAATCCTCGCGGCACCTAGCCCTGTAACTGGAAGATTACTGAATTGATGGATCCTTAGTTTAAAATGCAGCTGTTTTATTCTGCTTTAGTAATTAATTCTTTTTCCAATACCCTATTGATTAAGCGTAGACCCTGATAAAGTTCAAACTGAGAAGGATCTCTCGTGGCGTCCTTAGTTGCTCAGGAGAGTCAATGAAAACTTCCTACCGTTCCACCTGCCTCCTCAGAGTGCTGATCCAATGAACAGAACAGTTTTTTTCTCATAAATTAGTCAGGCCATGTGGAGCTGTATTCGCTGATGGTTGCTTTTGTCTCTCCAGTTGCTGACTTGCTTTTCAGTTCTGCTGGCCTTTGTGCTGTCACACACAAAGTCGGAGTGCAGCTGCTATTCTGAACCCAAACCGAGGTAAAGAACCATCTCTACAAACTACACTCCCCCCCACCCCCATTTTATACAGATGCAATTCCCTGAGCTGCACAGGGCTCCATGGGGCCTCCTGGGATCCAACTAGCTGAGAAGTCTGTCCTAAAGCATGCAGACACATTGTAGAACTGGAAAAAAAAAATAATAAAGTAACCTATTTTCTTCAAGGCTTTGCCAGTCTTCTTCTTCTTCTTCTTTTTCTTCTTTTTTCCCCCCCTCTACCTCCCCCCTACCTCTCACAGAATCCAGACTGCCCTTTGTACAGCCACGATAAGCTTCCTCCTTGGTTTTCACAGGGGGTAGCAAGCATTGACAAGGGACAGGGTGAAAAGAGTGTGCTCAAGAGGCCAGGCAAGGCCTGTGTCCTGAGCTGGTCAGGTGGCATCGGAGTCTGAGGACGCCTAGTAAGCACACAGGCGTGGAGTGTAACCGTATATAAATGGCCATTCTAAACACAATGGTATTTGGTAAGAGGAGGAGTCGCCGAGGGTGCTCCCTCTCAAAGGGTCACATGTACCAGGATCAATGCTGGAGAGTAAAACAAGCAGGGAAACAGGGGGGTTCTCAGGTTTCAGCCCTGCACAATGGAGTTTTGTTTCCGCCAAGATCATCGCTACTGGGAATGCTTTTAGAGCAATGGACTCATTTTCTTGCCCTACCCCCACTTCCCCAGACCCACCTAAGGCCACCAAATCATGTGCACAGGCTTAATTCCCTGCATGAAAACAGCTCAAAGACACAGGTTCCCATCCACGAGCTAGTGGGAAGGAACAGCACGCATTTGCAAGAGAGCTCATTTGTTTCCCGTAAGTTCTGTTTCAGACAGTGGGGGTAATGGGAAAGATCTGGAATATTTTTAGGAAATTCCCTTACATTTCTAGCATCTGATTCTAAATTCAAAGCTAAAGCCAAGGTTTCTGTGAGCTCTGAGCGGCTGGGCTGTTTTCCACGTTCTCTCCTGGGCCAGGGCTGAGTGCACATTCCCATCTTCACAGCATTCCTTCCTAGGTCAAAAGGTCATCTCTCACAGCATCCCCAGCAGACAGTGGGTTGTCAAAAGGTTGCATCATGTGATCTGGGCAGCCTCTCCTAACAAAGCCCTTTAATACTGGGAAACAAACTTTTCACGTCTAAGCAATTTCGGCGTTAGAGCCCCGCTTTCCTTTCTCCATCCCCCCCACCATGGTCTCCTCAGTTTCAAAACGATAGAAGCAGCAGTAGGCTTCGAATTCAAAAGCTAAGTTTCCACAGACTGTCCAAGGCAGGCTTCCTCCACTTTTACTGGGTCGTGGGATAAAGAATGACACACCACCAGAGCTCGAGCTGGCTTCTTGAATTGCAAAACAAAAACAAGAAAAACAACTAAATGTGCCCCCCCAGGGGGATTCTTTCCAAAGCCCCCCTTTCTAAAGTAAACCTATATATTTTGGGTAAATAAGAAATCACCAGGAGAACAGTTCAAAGATATTCTGTTCGAATGGCCATAAGGTCATAGGGCTTTTTGCTTACTGTGTTAAACTACACAGAGGCGACTAGCAGAGAAAAGGGGTGTGGCTAGATAGGAAAGTGAAGGTGAGGTGCTCAGGACAGAGCTCATTGCTGGGGCCGGGTTTACAAATGAGGGAAGGATAAAGTTCACCATTGGTGATGTGTGGGATAGAAAGAGTCCCAGTTACCACAGGCATGGCTTTCCTTCCTTCCACCCACCCACCCACCCTTTCTTCCCTCCTCTCCCTCCCTGTCTGGACAGACAGTTTAATGACTTTCTCATTGTCGTGGATTTTTGCTTTGAGCAGCTTGAAGCTCTCACATACAATCCAAAATGAGTCATTTATTTCTAGAAGGGAGTCAAACAAGTCTGTCAACATTGCTTCTATTTATAAACCATATATTTAAGAGCAACGTAAAATCGTCATGGCTGACAAGTTACATACGGGATACAGAATTAGAGACACTTTCAAAAAAATTAGAGATCTTTTCAAATTATCTGGCTTAATGCAAAGTCATAGAATTGAGGACACTGGCAAGTTTGTAAGCGTGGAGCATCCTGTATGTTCATTCATTTAAAGAGGCACTCCTTTAATCCCTGCACTCAAGAGGCATAGGCAAGTGGATCTCCATGAGTTCAAGATCGACCTGGTCTACAGAGCAACTAGGGCTACATAAAGAAACCCTGTCTTGAAAATAAATAAATTAAGCAAACAGATAAATAAATAAATAAGTAGCCATGGCCAAGTAACCTTACAATGGAACCTATGCTCTCTCCATCCTTAAGACAAGGTGGTTTGCATACGCACAATATTTTTCTAAATTTATTCTTTTCAGTTACCAAAACTGACCAAAACCCATATTTTTCAAAATTCATTTTCACATGTCCTGAAGGAGTTGTGTCTTGGAATAGCAGGAACTGATGAAGATGGTTATTGTTAAGAGTGAATATCATCTCACACGGTACTATCTACAACCCTTAATGTAAGACCTAGGTGTTACAAACTTAGGATAGGTATTTCAGTGAACTCAAAACAGTGTTCTAGGCTGTTAAATCAAGCACACTTTCTACACTGCCATTATGGTTGCAGGAAGTAACTGTGTACTAAATTGACCATTTTAGTCTCTGCTACCCTAGAATATGAACTCTGTGTCTTTTTTGTGGGATATTTGCAAAGAAACTGGAGATAAGTAAAAGAAATAAAGTTTACATATAAAAGAAGACATTGATGGTTGAAAAATTTTAAAACGTATGAGTGGGATCTGAATAAACACGGTATAAAACCGATATGCCAGGGATCTTGTAGCAACGTAAAAGTATATCACCATTTCTGGTACTGTGACTCCAAGGTTTGGCATCTGGCATCAGTTACAGGGCCTGAGAATTCTACACAATCCTAAGAGTTGTAGAGAATGGTGCTAAAAATAGGAACTTGTAAGCCAGAACCATGCTTCATCTGCCAAAGGATTCGGAGAAGAAAATAGGTGCCTAATAATGAGGTTGTATGAATTTAATTATCTAGTTTTGAAGTATCACATGCTTTATAGCCCTATCCATCAAGAAAGGAGATTAACTGAGAAGTTAGGAATTCGGTACAGAAAATATATGATGTAGTCAGTAATTTTAAATAGGCAAAACTGCAGACTCCTGACTGACCTTCTGTCATTACCTCTTCTGAATACAGAACGGGCACTCTTGTCATTAAGGCCCAACTTTTCCAATGAGTGCCCAAGAATATGCGTCTAAGTCAGTGGTTCCCATTCTGTGGGTCCCAACCTCTTTGGAGGTGGAGGGTGGGGCAGTAGAAGTATCCTTGCACAGAGGACTAAGACCATCAGAAAACACAGATATTCACATTACGATTCATAACAGTAGCTTTGCATAACAGTAACAAAAATAATTTTATGGTTTGGGGTTACTACAACATGAGGAACTGTATTGAAGGGTCATGGCATTGGGAAGGTTGAGAAACAGTATTTTAAGTGTAACAATAAAATAAGGAGAACAACAGTTGGGAGATGGGACCAAAGGACAGGAAACCTCCTTTCTTTTCTTTTCTTTTTTTTTTAACAAATGTATTTGTTTATTACTTTTGTGTGTGGGTGTTTTGCCTGCACACATATATGGGCACCATATGTGTATAGTGCCTGTAAAGGCCAGAAGAACTCCTTAGGACTAGAGTTACATTCAATTATAAACCAGCCTGTGGGTACTGGGAATTGAACCTGGATCCTCTGGAAGAGCAGTTAGTGCTCTCCCCTGCCCATGGGAAACCTCCTTAAAAGGCAGGTTAGAGAATCAAAATATGTCATGAGCCTAAGAAACGATACTCAAACTGAAGTGGAAATGTTTAAGGGCAGAAATGCTAATTTACAACTTGCCCAGCAAACAGACTAGTCTGAACCAGCCACAGAATTCCACATAGAACAATGGCTGCATGTTCAGCTACAGAGACCTTTAAGTGTGAGTCTTTAGATCTAGCAATCAAATGGTTGCAGATTGGGGATCCCAGATTTGAAAGAATCCACATGAAAAATACACTAAGAATATTTCATGAGTACAGCTGTGCCAACCTTGTTAAGTTGGCTTGAGATGCATCAGCTCTTTTAATACTTGCATTTAACACCTTGAAAAAAAAAACCAAATTATTTTTCTGAGATAAATTATACAAGGAAGGAGTAGTTGTTGGGCTCTTATGAAGATGGTTGCATGGTTGCAAAAACTAAGATTTGCAATCAGTCACATCACTAGGTTTTTTTTTCTGATTGCTTTTCAGAAGTATAACATTTCTTTTTCATTTTCAGTACCTCGATCTCTCAGCATAAATAAAGGGACAGACATAAAACAGGACAAAGAATTTAAAAGGGAGCCAGGGTTGGTGACAGACACCTTCAACCCCATCATTTGCCTCTAAAGGGGGTGAGGGTGATAGATACTGCACAGGCCACACGCTAGGCCCTTGTTTCGGCCTTCAGTGCTATGAACAGACACTCGCTCTCCATCTCACTGCTCAAGAAACTTACCTCTTGAAGAAAACTGCTTAAGATCAGGAAGAAAATCAACAACTAAGACTAGAGCTTGGAACTCCAGCCACTCTCATCTTGGTGATCTTCTCAGAAGCCTCCTGAACTGTCTTGACTCTGCTTCAATAGCAGCAAATGATAGGGAAAGGGACTTGAATCCTCCTTGAACCCAGGTGCTCTGCAAAGCCAATCCGATCTCCGGCTCTAAGCACTCTGACCATTATTGTGATAGGCTTTGTGAGTAGCACTACCTGAAAAGTTGGTCCCTCCCTGGCTTGCTCACACTTGGGATGATTTCAAAGCCTGATATGGGAATGACAGAAATCTTAGGATCTGTACAGTGTGGCAGATTTTTAAAACAATTTTTATGTATTTGTTATTAAGGGAGAGAGGGCATGCGTAAGGTCCTATGATCAATCCCCAACACAACAACAAGAATACACACGGTTAGCTTTTGTAACTATCTGGGGGAAATTCCATTCAGATTCCTTACAACTTCTATTTTTAACCCAGTAAGGACACCACCATGTTTTTTTTTTCTTGAAGCCTCCGAACGACAAATTAATCTTCCTCTTTAGTTTTAGGATATGCCAATTCAGATTTTTCTACAGACCACAAGAGACTTTCTGTTTGAAAGTTTTAACCAGGTTGTTTATTGATGTGTATGAAATTTTGCGATTGTGTGATTTTTATGCCCTAATTCTCATCCTGTTCATCAAAGAAACAGTAAGCAATAATATCAGAGAAATGTTAAAGTGTTCTCTGGCCTTTGGTGAATTGGTAAGATGCCTTTATGGCAATTTTATATACTAGCAGTAATTTACCAAAACTACATATACAGCTGATGTTTTGATTCCAAATCAGAATTTACAGTGTAGATTCTTAGAAAATAATTTGGTCTCAAACACCGTTAAGGACCATGACATCTCACACGTTGCACACACACACAAACCCAAATAATAATATTCTAGAATAAATTGTTACGAAATGTCAACCAAAATAAAACATCACTCTTGTAAGCTTAAGAAATTCAGAGAGAGAGAAAGAGAGAGAAGAAATCTAGGGAGGGAGAGAGTATTTTACCACTGTCTCTGGATTACAAATCAGCAGAAAACTGGAAGATTGAAGATGACGTGTGTGTGTGTGTGTGTGTGTGTGTGTGTGTGTGTGTGTGTGTGTACAGATCTCACTATGTGATCTATGCTGGCCTTGAACTTACAACAATCCCCCTGTTTCTGCTTCCTGAGTTCTGGGATTATATCATGTACTATTGGTCCTGACTGATTTGTCTATATTCTGTGTAATTACATTAAGATGCATTCGGAACAAAAGCATCTAATACTATAAAGATCTACAATTGCAAACAAAATCTCCATCATTTACAAAGATTAAGATACAAGGTAGTAATCTTAGAAATCCTTATAGTGCCCGGAGGTGGTGACACACACCTTTAATTCCAGCACTCGGGAGGCAGAGGCAAGACGATCTCTATGAATTAGAGGCCATCCTAGTCTAAAGAGACCTAGTTCCAGGACATCCAGAGATAGACAATAAAACACTGTCTCAAAAAACTCAAATAAATAAGAAAGAAATCCTTATAGTAAATGATACAATAAAACATATTTACATATCAAATGAACTTGGAAGTTAGAACATATTTGGATTAATTTTTCAATTATTATAAAAATGTAGTCAGCTATCAACTGTGTTGATGCCATGCACACTATAGAAAAACTTGAGCAAATAAAAATAAAGTCAGGTTCGGTACCACAAGTCTATAATCCTAACACTTCCCAGATGGAGGCAGAAAATTCAGAAGTTCAAGGTGAGCCTTGACTGTATGGTGGATTTGAGGCCAGCCTGGGTTGCATGAGCAGTCTCAAAATAAAGAAAGAAAGAACCCCTAGGCATGGGAAACTTTGTTAGACTGGAGTATCAAATACCATTGTTATGAGGGAACCCTGAAACTCTCTAGGTTTAAGAAAAATCGGGTTTAATTTCTCCCTAAACCACAAACCCAATCCAATTGATAAAATGAAAACAAGAACACTGCTAAATAATGAATAAATTATCTATTGTCTGGGATCCTGCCTTTGGGAACCACTTTCTGGTGAAATAAATGTTTGTCCAAAGGACAACCAGATCTTTAGGAAGTGCTTTCCGGAGCTCTGGGAGCAGGGTTGAAAACTCTAGAGGCAGGCTCCCACACAACTTCAGAGTCATGCTGCCTTAATCATCTCTTGCTCCTCTCATCCCCTGTGACGTCATTTTGTTCAGCAAACTTTTGAGATCGAGTCAATGAGCTATTACAGCTCCTCACAGGATGCCAGCTCAACGTCCGCCCTTTCAAACCTGCATGATGGAAATTCTGGAAGCCCCAGGCAGGGGTCAGGTTAAGCATTTCACCTAGTGAATCACTGGTAATCAAAAGTAAAGGCTTGGAGCCTGGACATGTGGCTTCCTGCTTTTGACACCACTACAGACACGGAGTTACATCTCCTGAGACATGTCAGGAACACCGCTGAAAGTCAAGAACTAAAGACAGTGTCAAGAAACCCTTTAGGGAATAAATATTGCAAAAGAAAAGTAGAAGCCTTGACTGGTCTCTCTCTCTCTCTCTTTTTTTTTTCTGTAGCAGGGTCAGAACATAACTTTCTCAGAATACTGAGAATGCCTTGAAGTAATTCAAGATCTCTGAAGAATTTGAACAACTCGTGTGACTGACACTGTGGTTTGAATACTGCAGAAACACCTTTCAATTAAAGAATGTGGTTTTATTTCCCTGCTTCAATATTTCAAGCAAGATAAAAGCAAGATGCTAAGCCAATTCATAGGTAAAAAGAAATCACCTCGGCTGAGTTTTTAAAGCCCATCTATCGAGCACTCCTAGCAGGCTGCAGGGGTGATTAAGTGGTGTTGGTGAGCAAATTAAAAAGAAAATCGAAAAGAACAGCTTGGAGAAAGTCCTTTTTTATCCACACAAAAGTATCTTTAAGAAACCCACAATATGAAATATTCACCAACTCGCTCATTTTTTGATCCAGCTGGATGTGTGGCTAATGGAATCGGTAGATTTTCTTTGGGTTAGTAGAATTCTTATTATTCCCTAAACCAGGGGATCTTGGAGGCAAACAGCAAATACTAAAACACAAATAAGCATCCTCAACTTTAGTGAGGTTGATAGCTATGAAATAAGAGTTTTGTAAGGGTCCCAGGAGAAAAAAGCAGTCTCATTATATCTTCTTCTCTGACACCACATGTGTGCTTCTTGCTATTTCTGAGCACAAAAGATGACCGAGCCTGCAGAACATGCCCATTTGGCACCTCGCCTCTCCCTCTCCCGCTCTGGAATCAGACCCCATGGACCTGGCCAACATCAATAGAAAAGCGAAAGAAAGGAATGGGGTTTTTCAAAGCATAAATCACCGATTTAACATCTTTAACAAGTGGCATATGATAACCCAGGCTCCAGTTTAACTTGAGGAAATAAAAATGAAAAACTGTAATAAAGAAATAATAGAAGGGTGGCCGCCTCTTGATTAGAGTGAAGACATTGGGGTTTTAATGACTTTCATAGGACAGTCAGTTGCCTTCATTAAATTTTACGCCATTTGTGAGCTGAGCACCCTCATGCAAAACACCCTCGGCAGGTAAAGGACCTGAGCACTTGAAGCGGACCTGTTTCCATTTTGCTACATCTTTTTCTCTGCCGTCACAAGGACGGAATCGAGGCACCCCACACACACCTCAAAGCCAGCCACCTCATCTGAAAACTGGGGTAAGCCTGAGACATTCTGGGGCAATCACATGAAAATTTATGTAAAAACACATGAAGACGAGGAATGCAAAACTAAACATATCACATTACAGACGTGATTTGAATTTTAAATGATGTCATTGGAAAAAGTCAACGTAGCTAGAATGTGGAGAAGACTTAGGAATCCCCAGCCACCTTCGTCACATGGAAATGCAATTTCTGAGCGCTTCAACAGGTGATAATGTGAATAACAAGGTTTTTTTTTTTTAATGTCTGTGTGTGTGTACATGCGCGAGAATCAGCCTGTGTGTGAATAGGCCCATACACTACAGTATGCTTATGGGGGTAAGAGGACAACCTCAGTTGTCCATCACCACATTTGTCCTGCCTCCCAGCAGAGCAGAAGGATTAGAGACGCACACGTGGTCCAGCTTTGTGTGCGTGCTGGGGATCTGAACTCAGGCCCTCACACTTACGTGGCAAGCCCTTTACCCACAGAGCCATTTCTCTGGTCCTAAAGTAAATTTTAATGGAACATCATGACATTGTCTGTATCTCTTCACCTCACACCTTGCATCTACTGCAAAAGGTCAGAACCTAGTTACAGGCAATGAGTGGTCAAACATCCCCAAACTCTCCCATGATGAAATTTGAACCCATGACCTTTGGGTTCAAACAGTGATCCTATGTTTTGCCTTCAACTTTATGTGGATTAACCATGCAATAGTCTTATAAGCCTAATGGAAGCCTCCCTTAACAGCTTCTAGGAAGAAAATGAAAATTAAGAAAAAGAAAGTAGGGTGTTGTTTGAGTTATCACTGAGGCATGGTGCACTGAAGACCAATGGTTTGACCTCAGATTTTCCTCCAAGTGCTTATCCCAAGTTTTTAGCCCTTTTCCAGCTCTACAAATCTTCCCCTAGTTGCGTCTGTGTTGTAGTACAGAGGTGGAGGGAAAACAGATACGAAAAGTGTCTTACATTAACACTTCTCTTCTTATTAGACATTTTATTATGCTGTATCCCAAAATTCACAGACAGTAACAAGGGCTTAAAGTTTAAGCTATGGAACCAAAACTAATAAAGTCAGTGTGTACCACCGTAATCCTCATTTATGAAGCATATTTTATTGTAGATGCCTCACCCAGCACACAGATTCAGATCCACCATCTAATTTAATTCTCACATCATCTCTGTCTTTACAATTGAAGACAAACAGGCTTATAAAGGTCAAATCTCACCCAGGGACAGTAAGGGCAGAAATGAAGATTTAGACCTTGCACTAACTGCAGTCTGCTCTTAAGGTCAAGATTAAAAACATTCGAATTTTAAATTATAATTTCTCCATAAAGCACAGAAACACTTCCTTATACTTATTGGAGTCCATAGGATTCCAAACCTAGCATGGTGTTGGCAGAATGCTTGTGACCACAGCACCCCAGAGGCAGGAACAGAAGGACCAGGCCAAACAGGGATACACAGTAAGCAAAGCAAGACTGCCTTAACTGCCCTCTCTACCCCTCAAAAGAATTTTCATTTCAGGCCATGACCTCATATTTGCTTTGTTATACCAATGACCACTCAGCTCTACCAGATACATCACAAAATGGATGCCTAGTGTTTTGACAAACACAAATCACCTGCAAGGACTTACACCTTAAGTGAGCCCTAAGTAGCTACATCTTAACTATTAATCATTTGCCAAAATAAAACAACAGTTGACTCCACCATGTATTTCATCACTGACTCTGTTTCACAGGCAGGAATATGTATATGTTTGAAGAACTAAAGAAAACTCTTTATCATTAAATTTTTAAAACTTTCTTTCTAAAAATTTTCAGGCAAAATCCCTCCCCTATTCCACTTAATGTTGTTTCTCTCTATGAAAACAAAATGAAAACATGGAGTATGTTTGTTTTTGTTGTCTGTGCCTGGCCTGGGATGTGGTTGATATGCCCACTGTCACTACTCCACTGAAGAGAACTGTCTTCCCCTCTCTCAGCTATAGCCTTTCATTAGGGGTAGGTCACTGTGCCCTCTTCCCCTTATCCAGGTAGGGAATTTTGTCTGGTTTGGACTTGGACAGACCTTGGTGAGTACTCTGTTAGTGTCTGCGAGTTTATAAAGAACTCAAGAATGCTAACATCATTGGTCAACCTGCAAAAATCAGAATTGAATGTGGCTTGATGGTTCTTTATCCAGGTGTTGAAGGGTTTTATTTTTGTTGGTTTGAGACAGTTTCACATAGACCATGCTGGCCTCTGAGCCCACTGATGACACGGAAAGGAACTTCTGCTCATGTTGCCTCTACTTCCCTAGCGCTAGGATTGCAGGCCTGTACCACCATGTCCAGTGTATGGCACTGGGGGCTGAACCCAGGGCTTCACCTACTCCAGGCAATCACTCCCCCAGCTGAGCTACGGACCCAGCCCCTAGATGCTTTAACGCACGGGAGCTATGCAGCCAGGGTTTGCTATCAGAAACTTCATGAACGAAACTTTTATCTTTCTTGTTCTAAAAAAAAAGTCTGTTACTCCACCTGGCAGAAAGAAGGACAGGAAGAAGTGAGAAGAGAAAAAAACAAGGAAAAGAAGGAAAGAGGTAGGGAGAGGGAAGGAAGGAGCTGGACTTGCTAAGACTATAAGAAAAATGACGCCACCGTTCTTTTATCTTGTTTTGATTTTTTAAATTAGAGGTAAAAGTTGGAAGTCTTATAGACAGACGTGCCATTTCCTGCTGGCCATTTGAGGTGGGGATATCATGGGCACTTGTCCCTGAATGTTGTTAGGGATCTGGAAACCTGTGGCTGCTCTCAGGGGATGGTGAGCATGGACACTCTGCTTCAGACAACATCTCTACTCTAGGGACAGTAGTCTCTGAAGATGGGTCTTTTTAACTTTTTTGTCCGTATGCAGTTACCTATTTGTTTGTGGAACGTTTTTGCTTGACCTTACTGCCCTCTTCTTGAGGCACACGTTAGTTAGCAAGTGCTAATCTCTACAGTAACTCTTGACAGCGGAGGGTTAAGGAAAAGAAGAACTGAAGGCCGCTCACCCAGGGCTCCCTTCCTAGATGAGCTCTGGGTATGTCTCATGCCGGCCTAGCAATGGTGTTGAAACACATGGGTGGTGGAAACTGCTATTGTATTTTTGGCAATTGGTTAATAGCAAAAGGAGCTACTCAGTGCTCTCTTAGGGTGTAGGTTCTCACCGGGGATGTGACTTCGTCAAAGCATTACTCATCGGTGTTGTGACGTATCTGATTGGCAGGTTTGGATAGCCATAAGAAAGCTAACAAGGGCGTGGATGATTGCGCCTTTGTGGCCATGAAACAAGGGCATCCATTCGGTTGTGTTATAATTTTCGTTTCTTTGCTTTTTTATTGTTGGGGATTGAACCAACAATAAGAAGTGGGAAAGCATTCTCAAGCTGAGCTATAGCTATAGCCTATAGGTCATGTAGTTTTCTGAGTTAAATTACTGTACAAGATTGAAAATCTTGTAGAAAAATGACTGACAAAAAGGAGTAAATTTAAACTTTCCCTCACCTCTTAGCATACCTCAAAGATAACCTCACTTGTGTCCCAAGGCTCTTCTCAATCACTTGCTAAAACATCAGGGACAGGATTCTTCACCTCATGGCCTGAAGGGTGTGATGTATGCAAGTGACTAATCTTGCCCTGCTTTAAACCCAAGACAGGAATGAATGAATTTACAAGTTCCTGTCACTCAAGAGAGGTGAAAACTATGGGCGTCTTCTCATGTTCCTGAAGATGCTAACATGTCTCCCAGGATTCTCCAGCTACAAGGAGGAGTCAAGAGAAAAGACGTCACCAGCAAATGCGATCAGTGCAAATGCTGCCCTGGAGAAACACGGCAGAGAGGGGCTTTGTAGAACCACATCCCAGACATTTCTCCAAGGATGGATTGTACAAATTGTCCCACTGTTTACCACTTGGTGACAAAAGCCAAAGAGTTCACTTCCAAACATGCAAGGACCGTTATTTACTCCCTTCATCCTTCTTCCACGGATTTCCACCCATCTCCTAACTCAGATTTGGGACTCAGTGGGTAAAGGCACCTACCACCGGGCCTGACAATTCTTGGGACCCATATAGTAAAAAAAAAGAGAACAAAATCTTACAAGTATTCCTCTGAGCTCCACAAGCATGCTATGGCATGGATGTGTGTGCACACACATGACCAAGAGACCGAGACAGGGACAGACAAGAGAGAGAGAGACAGAGAAGGGGAGTTATTTTTTTTTTAAAAAAAAAAAACAACTATTTGCTTGTGATAAAGGCAGATGCATTATGTGTTGGGTTTCAGGCTAGCCATCACGTTAGTTCATGTCAAGAATAAATTTGTAAGAAGGTAATCAAATGTGCTTCCTTTGAATCAAACACTCAAGAACCGTTCGAGTCACATCAGTTAATACCATGAAGTGAGGTACAAGGTTGGCTGGCTTCAGAGAGTACTCTGTGCAAGAAGAGCTGAAGTCCACAAGCCTTTGGACCATGGGGGAAATTGCTCTTTACACAATTGAAAATTGATCCTGAGCTCATGCTGACCCACCTCTTAAATACAACACGAGAGAAGACTCCCTGGGATATTAGCTCTGTCTGAATGCGTTTCAGTGAAGGAAGCAGAATGCAAGGCAGTGAATCCCTGAGTGTGTTCTGGGGGGGGGGGGCGATTAGTCCCCAGAGGGGATGTGAAAGACCATCTTAATGGTTAAGTGGATCTGGGAGGCTCTAGGTTTCTACCGCCCGCAGACTTCAAATGCACATTAGCAAATTAGGGGAGCTGGAAATTCCGACACTGGAGGAAACCCAGCTTTAACCCAGGCTTCAGTCTGACCACAAAATTCTTTTTTTTTTTAAAAGTAATGCATATCTAAATATCCCACGAACCATAATTTTTCAAGTATTGAAGATGATATGTTTACTGCTCTTGTTGAGCCATTTCCAGGTGTTAATAATTACAACACTGCACACACACGTTTACAGAAGCTTGTCTTTAGATACAAATTCCTAAAATGAGGTGATGTTCAAGGTAATTATGTGGATCTCAGAATCATTCTAGGGCTTAGATTGCTTCGGAGAGAATACCAAAGCTTCCCTTGGCTTTTTCTTTTCTTTCTTTTTTTCTTTTTCTGGCTATTGGAAATGTGTTTCTTCACCGAAAAGAATATCTACTGTTTTAAACAGACAGTATTTCAGGGAAGCAAGCACGTCTGCTACTTTGGCCATGGAGGACACACTGGAGAACCGGTCATTGGCATTCAAAGGGAAGGCGATTATGTCACTGCCCGCATTCACAAACCTTCAATAGGTCCCTATTACCTACCAAACCGAGCACTAAGCCTGCTATTCATCGCCCCACACAATATAGACCCAATTCCCTTTTCAAAAAGATAAAAATAAAGAGAATTATTATTATCAAAGGCCTTTCTACGTTAATCATGGCACCGAAGAGCGTTTGCAGGAAGGAAATGCCGAAGATGGAGAAACTGGCCTCAAGAATCTTCCAGTCAAGCAGGAAGGTGAGTGAGTCCTGGAGGGTAGTGGAGCATCAGACACACAAGAGAAGCGGCTGCTCAGACTGCAGAGCCTTCTCGAGAGGAGCTCAGCTCTGGGTCTGGGGCAAGGCTGGGCGGCGGGGTGGAGAAACAGCCATAATTTCCTTTTCTTGAGGACAAATGCAAGACTTTTTGTTTTAGGGTCCCCCATGGTGACCTCTGTTGTATAATGTCACTTTTTAACTGCCTTAAAAGCATTCTTTTTTTTCTTTTTAAAGTATGGCGTTTATTTAGTATATAAGAAACACAGAGCTATCATTTTCTATACATTACATTATTTAATCCCTATATCTCAAGATCTATCAGATTAATTATCTTTGATCACCCTTGCCCTCCGACTGTAGAGTAGAGGGTGGGAGACACACTGACCATGAGCGGGAGCTGTGAGGATTTCATGGCGAGCCAGCCAGCCAATGCCAGCGGCTGTGTGTTTCACCATGAGGCGCATATCCTACAAATGCTCCACGTCTCTGGAAGAGGCATTCCTCACCCAGGTCCACCACACATCTACCCTCCAAAGACTCTGCATGGGTCAATGAGGTCTGCTCTGGTTGATACAAAGTCTGTACTTCAAAATTCGTGGCATAAAAGACAAAACTGCCCTGACTTATCTGTCTGCTTTTCCCACCAAGGGAGAGCCACACTGGCCATCCTGGGCAGTGTCTTCCGCATTCCTTTCACCGACAATCTATCAGTTCTCTCCTCCAGCTTTGCTGCCGCTTCGTGTGGCTTCTCGACGTCTAACCCTCATTCTGTATTTGCTTTTCTTTCCCTTATATGTAATCTCCATAGTCTACAAGAGCTGATTTAAAAAGCAAATCTCACCATAACCTCCTTTCGCTTAAACTATTATAATGGATCCCCATACCCCAGCTCCGGGTTTCCCCCAAGTCTGGCTTAAAAATCCAGATTCTCGGGTCTTCCTCTAGAAATCATTCCTGTGGTCAGCATTTCTATGCCTGTATGGGCTTTACAGCACTGGGAACATTTTGTGCTTCAGAGGAGTATGCCCAAAGGTGTCAGATAAAGGTCAGTTCCGCTGACCCTCCAGCCGCGCTTTCTCTGTCTAGTCTCTAATACAAGCAGCAAGTCCAGTCTGGTAGATGTTCTTTGCATGTGCAGAGCCTCCCACTTCTGAGTCTTTCTCTTCTCTGCTCTACTGCCTCCCTGTCCCCTCTCTATTCTGTTCACCTAAAGATAACCGTCAAAGGCCATCAGTGAAATGCTGAAAGCCTCCCCAAGTCTGTGAAGCCTTGTACAAATATTTCAGAGAGTATTAAACATTCTCTTTTTAAAACACATTACAGCCTGCATGTTAAATGGAATATTAGAAGCATGTATGCCTAGTTACTTATGTTCCCAAATCACGAGAAAAAACCCTGCTGTGGAAAGGGAACACCTCTTATTTGATCCAATTATATGGTCAATAAATGAAGGAATGAAGGCCACGTTCTTTGCATTTTACCGTTATTTACCGAAACAGACTATTTTAAAGTCTATGCGTATCCATTATATAACTGTCTTATGAAATAGTTATCCATCTCCTTTTACTGGTAGAGAGATTCACAGACAGAGAAATAGTCATTTGGGAGGGGCAGGGTCAAAGGAAAGTTCAGCTGCACCTGCTTCGAGGACCATTATTCTTCGACACCAATCTCCTTCCTTAAGCATCAGTCATTCTTCCCGAACTCATCATTCCCTGACCCCTGCATGTGAATGTGTGCCGCCTATGAGTTATTTGTGCATCTGCCATAATGGCCCCCACCCCCAGCTTACGGTAGGCAGGCATCTGCTGAAGGCAGGGGCTGTAGTGATTTCCATACACTTTCATGGCCTGAGTCCCTTTGCTTGATCAAAATCTTTGTGCCCTGAATTTAAATAACACATGCCTAGATAAGGTCTTAAGGGCTTGGGAGATATATCCGCATCACCCTCCACGTGTGGCAATCAGTCAGGAGGAGACTCCACAAGCTCTCATCCCCAACCATCTATCACTTCTCCCCATCATTCACGTTTGGTACATAGGGATTTTAGAAGTTCTATTTAGTGGGCGGCATTTGTTAAAAACGTTAGTCGAAAAGGGAAGTAGGAAATTTTGCACTCGCTAATATACTTTTGTAAGCATTTCTTCTTAAAAATGCCTAGTTTTGAAGCAGCAGAACCAGCTATCTCTGTTGGTTAGGAAGAATTAAGGAATACGTATTTGAATTAGGCAGATATTACATTGGCTAGCTCACAGCTTCAGGAATGTGCTTCACAGCTCAACGTGGGGCACATAAATGAATGTGTGGGTCAAAAAAAAAGGTTGGCAATAGTCAAAGATTTCTGAGCCCACAATGATTAAATATTAATTTAAAATCAAACTTGTGACAAATCCAAGATGTTCCTGATGGAGCTCACCCATGTTGCATTGCTGATGGAGCTCACCCATGCTGCATTACTGCTGGAGCTCACCCATGCTGCATTGCTGCTGGAGCTCACCCATGTTGCATTGCTGCTGGAGCTCACCCATGTTGCATTACTGATGGAGATCTCCCATGTTGCATTGCTGCTGGAGCTCACCCATGCTGCATTGCTGCTGGAGCTCACCCATGCTGCAATACTGATGGAGCTCACCCATGCTGCAATACTGATGGAGCTCACCCATGCTGCAATACTGATGGAGCTCACCCATGCTGCAATACTGATGGAGCTCACCCATGCTGCATTGCTGCTGGAGCTCACCCATGCTTCATTGCTGCTGGAGCTCACCCATGTTGCATTACTGATGGAGCTCACCCATGTTGCATTGCTGCTGGAGCTCTCCCATGTTGCATTGCTGATGGAGCTCACCCATGCTGCATTGCTGCTGGAGCTCTCGCATGTTGCATTGCTGATGGAGCTCACCCCTGCTACATTACTGATGGAGCTCACCCATGTTGCATTACTGAGGGAGCTCACCCATGTTGCATTGCTGCTGGAGCTCTCCCATGCTGCATTACTGATGGAGCTCACCCATGTTGCATTACTGAGGGAGCTCACCCATGTTGCATTGCTGCTGGAACTCTCCCATGCTGCAATACTGATGGAGCTCACCCATGTTGCATTGCTGAGGGAGCTCTCCCATGTTGTATTACTGCTGGAGCTCACCAGTGTTGCATTGCATAGCTTCACTATGGTCTAGATTCTGAGCATATAGCATGAGCATGCTTGCTTTGAGCATACATGCCACCAGGGTACCCAACACCGACCTATGGAAGCCTGAAACATCTCGGCTCAGACTGGAGACCATTGTAAGTTATGAATCACAGTGTTTCCACTGCAAGGGTAAGGCTTTCTGCTCTTATGGATACATAATGGCTTTTTTGTGAAAAAATTTGAATAAAAAAAGATTTTTAATCCTTTCCTACCATCATTCCTCAGCATGCAAGCCTCACATTGCTGTGCCTTTGGATTGCTCTGTGTTAGACAGAATGTTCGGTTTTAAAAATTGTTTTTAAGTAAATGTCTTGACTTTAACTAAATCAAAACAGAAAAAAAACATTTAGCAGGGATGGGACTGTAACTCAGTGATAGATTGCTTGACTAGCATGCAGCGGGATGTGAGTTCAAACACCCGTGCTAGAGGAAGAATTATATACTGAGTTTTGTCTTGGAATTAGGGCAGAAATTCCAAGAACTTCAGAAGTGGCCCTACACTTCTGTCATTTTTCATTTCCGGGAAGCTGTCTTCTAAGCTGATTTTTACAGTGAAAATATGGATTATCTGTGAAAAACCTGAGGATGCTCTATGTCTTGCAGTGTCAGGTTTAGTTTTTTTGTGTAAAATTATAAATGTGTAAATTTGCTTCCACTTCAATAAATGGTAAAATATATACATATGTATGAATTGATGATATATTAGCAGTAAATACTTGATTTGTGGGCATATTTTAGATACTTATTTACCAGGAGGTCACATAAAAGTTTCTCAGGTCAAAAGAGGCCACAAGTAGAAAAACAATAAGAAGCTCTAGACTAGAGTTGATCATGGATACATCCATGTGAACCAACAGTCTTTGCTTCAGGACCCGACAAACACCGCTAACTATGAAAATCTCTGATCACTAACTAGATTTTTCTGGAACAATTTGGAATAGTTCGCAGGTAAGAGTAGATAGAGTCTGACCTTCTGCCACGCTTTTCGTGTTTTGTTCCACCTGTGACGTTTAGGAATCCCAAAGAGGCCCAGGTGGATGAAGGACAAGGGGGAAGCTGCTTGTGTTCGCAGGATGTCCCATACAAAGCTACAACCTGGACTGTCCTACATATATATGATTTGTGTCGTGTCACCACTACCTAGAAAATAAATTCTGATGCCTACTTATTTTCTTGATAAACTGAGAAGGAAAAGGCTCTCTTCTTATCCTGTTACGTATCATAAATCAAGGACTTAGAACGGTAACGCGGCACACCTGATGAAGACCTTCTAGCCAGTCTCATATAAAAAGAAAGTATAAACGTAAAATAAGAAACAAATACAGATGAAAACACAAGCTGCCAACACCAGTGGTCTACAAGACCATTGAGTCCAGTCAAGCTTCTAGGAGAGGACGTCTCCAAAGACTGCGTAACACATCCAAAAGATTCTGCGACAGTAATTAGTGTCAGTACAGGGCAGAGAAGGAAAGACCCAAGCATTGATGTTGGTGGGCAATGCTGTGCACGCCACACATGTAATCTCATTTAATGTACCCTCCAGGTCAACCTGCAGGGTAGCGAGTGCTCCCTCCCCTTTACCTAGCTCATGTTGACTAGAAGAGAGACTTGAATCCAAGTCGGCCTTCCAGACCCCCCCCCCCCATTCATTGCCACTGTGACCTTAGGGTACAGAGATCCTGACCCATGGTGCAAGATCCCTGCCATCAGCCTGGGACCATGAAAATAAGAATACCTCCTAAAAGCTATGCACAAAAAAATGAAAGTGCATGTGCATGAAGTCAACAAAGGCACAGTGCCCTCCTGAGGATAACTAAGGATAGCTTCCAGCTTCCTTTACATGTTTGTGAAAACCAGGGATGTCTCCAAAAGTCAAACCTGTCATGAACAGCTCACCATAGGGAAATCCTTGTCACATACTGTGTAACCTCCCTGATCAGATCTACCATTTAGTCTCTCTCTCCCCCAGCTCTCTCTCTGACAGTGTAAAAAGAAGAAATCCTATCTCCAAATTCTGACCACACAGGTATAGCTAGAGACAACGCCAAAGCCCTAATGAGACAAATTTCAATTTTGAAGACCTAACCATCTTCCAAAGGGTTCTAAGTTCGAGGTATCTTTTAAGGCAGTAATGAATACACAAAATGTTAGTTTAAAATTTGTTTCTTAACAAATTTGCATCTTTAAGGGATGCAATCAGATTGCAACAGATGCCTAGATACATTCTAAACAGCTCATGTATGTCTAGGCAAACATCATAGAATCCATAGACACGAAGTGAAAACTTAGGAAATTAATTTGTTTACCTGGAGAAAGAAAAGAAGGCAGTGTCTATGGGTCCTGTTTATAGACTCAAGAGTCAACTCATGACTGCTAGGCAGCATAGCCGAGTGGGGAGTAGATGGTAGCCCTGCATCAGCAAAGTTGGGAAAGAAACTAGGAATCAAACACTATCCTTCCTTAGTGCTCCATGGAGAAGATGTTCCAACAGAAACAGACATATCACGGAAGTACAAAAGAGGGAACCCTAGGCTCAAGCCTAGGCAGACAGGAGAAACTTCATGGAGGCGGTGATACTAGCTCATCAGATTAAGAATTTCCTCGGTAGAGGACAGGCAAGGGCACACTCCTGCTAGGTCTCCTCTGTGGCTCTCCCTACCAGAGACCTCTGCCTTCCAGGGAACCCTTGCTCAGCAAGGATACTAACAACAGGCTTCACTCCACTTTCATTTAGCAGGAGCTAAATTTCAGTTTTCTTTCTTGTTTATCAGCAGAAAGGAAGCAGACTGCTCCAGACAACACAGAGATACATGTTACTAAGTTAAAGAGCCTGAAAAACACTGTCTGCTGGGACCTAAGAAATATTTTCAGAGGTAGAATTCAAGACAGAGCAGGACAGAGGAAGACAAATACAAAGTTCTCCCACTAATCCCCCTCCATAAACAAACAAAAGAACAAACAAACCCAGAAATAATCTTAAGAGATTCCCTGGTGGGGGGGGGGGGGTAGAAATGGGAAGGGGGGAAAGGGGTAGGGTGGGTGATGTGGTGTTTTTTATAGACTGATCTTCCAAAGCAAAGACAATGAAGGGGGGAAATAGAACAAGTGTATTACAATGTATAGCGCCATAAGGCTGTGTTTGATGCTCTGGAGGGCTTCAACAAGTACTGTTCAGCCAAAAATCAATTGAAAAATCAGCATGATAAGAGAGCTTGAGTTGCCCTATAATAGCCTTAAGACCCCCAAGGCTATTCGAGTCCCTTTCATCTGCCACACTGCACAGGACTCTAGGGGGACCTCACTTCCCCTCCTTGAGTCCTCTGCCCCTCCGCCTCTCTCACCTACAGCTTTCTGTTCCCCTGGAAGGGCAGGGCGACTGACAGGGAATGATGATGTTTTCAAGTGGTTTTTGAGAATGTTTTCCTTCTCTGCTTTATGCTTTATCTTCTCTTGACATTTGCACTAAAATGCATCCTGGGCGATCAGTCATAGACTTCCACCATAGTAAATGGTCAGCCTTCGTCTGGGAAGAGCCTAGTGAGTCACGGTGTTGTGTTCTGAATGCCCGAGCTGACTATACTTTCCACTGCCCTTAATGAAATCACAGTTCAGGCTCATGCAAATGAGCCACGTAAGCAATCCGCAGCATTGTTATAAATATACATATATATATTTCATTCCAAGATTTCATCTCAATATTTCTTCAATCACTCCTCACAATGTCTGGTTTGTTCAATTTATATTTCTGCTCAGCATTTGGTGCAAACCCCACAGATAAGATACATCTGTCCCTTAGTCACAAATCTTGGCATTTTTTTTTTACCTTAACTCCATCGTGAAGTGAGTGGCTGAATTTACCTTGCTTGTTAGCAGCAGTTCCTCCTAATCAAACATTTCATTTCCAAACTTTCGAATCTGACATGAGCTGTGGCAACTCAGTAGAGACACATCCAAGCTTAAGGAAGACACATAAACATGCTGATCTGGGCGAGGGAAGGAAAAGCTAATTGGAAGTCAGCTTCCCTGTGATTATCAGCTTGTTTATGGGGAGGGAGGGCTCTTCAGAATGGTACTGTAAATTCATCCCCGATTATGGTGTTAACACAGCGCTCCCTTCCACACGCTCCCCGAGAGCCCCCCACCCCTCCGTTTTGTGTAGTCATAAAGGGTTGTGCACTGTTTCCAGGGACTGACGGTTCTCGGCGCCTTGATTTTCCCCAGTTTTAGGAAAAATGAATCAGTGGCACAAGCAGTAGTCAGACTTCACTCCCCTCGTGTGCAGAAAGCGCACATATTCATTGTCTGCTATAAGAATAAATTTTAGTAATTTTCCCCATGTCAATATGAATATTAGACTGACCCAATTAATATGAAACGCTTCTAGGCTGCTGGAACAGACAGTGCTACAGAAAGAACCATTTGCACAACCTGTTCATGATTACGGGCCATAAGGACACAAAGATGGCACACACATTTGTGGGCCATCTGAATTCTTATACGGGAAGGGGAGGGGGAAGGGGGAGTCGCATGACGTCAGCTTGACTGTCGTGGGTCATGTTTTTTAATCCAGAGTATTGGACATGTAACACAGCAACAAGAGCTGATCATTTTGTTTAATCACCTTTTGGATCTTTGCCAGATGGTCTCTATTGAGAACGCTGCAAACACAGAGACATGAGCTGCATCTAACACGCCACCAGAGCCTTCCCGTAAATGTCTGAGAACTGATTCCAACAAGAATTTAGTCTCCGAGCAGAAAGGGATACATTTAAAAACTATGTGCATTAACTATACTTTTCCCCATAGAATCCTCACTTGGCATGAATAATTTACCCACTCTTATGCTAATGGGATCATGAAAGTATCCCCCTGTCTTCATGCAGCTCTTCTCAGCTTTCAGTAATTACCCCACCCAGTGAAAATAACATGGCTTCCACACTGAACAGCCCACTAGTACCTGACAATCAGCAAGATCATGGCTGACACTGGAAGGATCTAGAACTGGACAGAGACACCCTCAGAACCCGAAAAGAAACACAACCACACAGTAGTCCTGGTAGAGGGTGAAGGTACATGGTTGGGAGGGTAGGGGGGTAAAGAAGGCTCTTCGTCATCAAGCCTGCCTTTCCTCTGCCTCACCATCCAAATCTGACTTAAAGAAAACATGTTCTTTTTCTAAGGGCGAAAGACATCGGAGATCAGATCAGTTTAGAAAGAAAATCAATACGTGATATCTAAGAAAAAAACGATAGTTATCTATAGAACACATCTATATAAAGTATTTATTTTATCAGAACTTAAATATATATATGAATAAAACATAGATATGTATATGATCGGAAATTCCCTAAATGATACTTTTGGAGGAGAATGGGGGAAAAAGAGGATGACTGAAAAAAAAAAGAGGAGAAAGGAGAGAAAAGGAGGGGAGAAAAAAACCAAACACATTTCGACCTCTGTCCACAAAACTCCATGTTAGGTAGTTCACTGTGTAAAAATTATCAGGCTAAAACATCTGGGAAAGAAAGCCATGAAACAGCAGGGAACGTGGCTGGTTTATTGTTTATCTTTTGTTTATGAGGCAGTATTCAAGTTTAATTACAACTCTAAATTAAACTCTAACTGGCATCAGGAGACATCCTTTTACATGACTAAGTTAAAAAAAATCTGGAAATCCCAATTCTGGATTTTTCAAGTAAGTTGATATATATAGGAATGACATGACTCAAAATTAACGGCAATTATAGAAAACTTTTAAGCTTTTATGGGCAACCGTGGCATGTTCCTAGAGCACGCATTTATTAGAAGACTTGAATTTTATTGCTCATGGCGACTGTCTAAAATGTCCTAAGAGCTTCAGCAGAACATACCTAAATGTTTGCTGATGATTGAAGGATGGGTTTCATTTTTATTTAATTTTTTTGGGGGGGAGAGAAAGGAAGTACCATATGAATATTTTATATAGAATACCTTCTTCTCTGGCCATGTCCAACTGTCGATTATAGTTGGAGAGAAGAAAAAATGCTGATAACAATCAGGAGGAAGGAGATGCTATTGTATTTATCACAAGTTAGTGACCAGTTTGGGGTGAACTTAACTCTAGGAAAAATAAAAGTTAAAAAGCAACTAGCGAAAGATGATGCCAGATGGCGTCTGTCATATTGTATTTAGGGTTATTTTAAAGAGATTGCCACCACTATGAAAACATCCCATTGACAGAGTTTTCCTAGGCTGAATGAGAAATCCCAGCAGAGAATATTCAGGACCCTCAGTAAGTGGGTTTCCCCCTTCCTCCTTTAAATACATAACTGGAACATTTAAAGCAGAGAAAATGTTCTTTCATAACTGCAACGTAGTGTAAACTCAAAAGTGTCATGGTATCTTATGGATGTTTGACTGTAAAGGCTTCCACTCATTTCTAAGGGGACCTTTGTAGATTTCAACACTACGGTTGCTAAATAACTGTATAATAACTAGATAAACATCTAGCTCTGGGATTCTAGCCTCGTTGCCCGGATGATAGATGGTGACATCAATGGAGGGGTCTGGTGGCAGAGTCGAGGGGAACCCTGCTGGCTTGTACAGCCCAGGGTCTCAAGCAATTAGTAGTATAGATGCTAGTGTGCTCCTGTATTTAGGTTAATCTGGGCCTGGCAACAGTATGGTTAACGTGTGTGTGGTGTGCACTGTGAGCTCAGCAGTTACTGGGCCAACTGTCTCGGTATTTCTGGGAATCCTGCCTATTCACAGTGCAGGGATTGTTCAATTGCTGCAAAATGTACAAAATGAATTTTACAAAAATGAATTGTAAGGAAGGCCCCATTACAACGATTTTACAGCAAAGATGTCAACATCAATTTTTCTTTCATGCATAGCTAATGATTAAAACAGCATATTCCATTTGCCTAAGACAATTTATTTCATATTGGCACATCAAAATATTGAAATACAAAGTTATCTTTACTCTACCCTCTTTATTCACTGCTGTTGAACCCGTACCATTGTTCAAACCAGGAAAAATAAAACAAACTTGGCACGAAATACTTAAAACAAAGGCTCATCAATATTCTCCAATTTGTCAACATCTCAATTACAGCACTGGAAAAAATGTAAATTTCGTGTGCTCTAAACACTGAGGGGTCTAGTCTCTTGCCAATTCACACGTGTAGCTCGCATCAGCGTTAATGGGAGCTACACAAACCCATCAATAATAATAATACTTTGTACATATACTGTGCCTTTTATCTAAGGCGCTCAGAGTGCTCTAGGAACGAGGAGGCTGCTGCTTAGGTTTCACTCTGGCAAAGCACACAGTGAAACACAAGCATCTTTAGAATCAGCAGGTACAGAACGAGGGACCCCAGGCCTTATTATCAAACCCCATTTTTACTGACGGGAAGTCAGGCACAAAGACAGGCAGTTACTGCCCCAGAGCCCCGGAGTCTGCACCCTAATTCCGTCCTTGAAAAACCAGATTTCCTTCCTCATTCGAATGCGACTAACAAGACAAACGCCCTCCCTTTGGCTGTTTTTCGAAAACAGAAAACCTAGTGAGTGAAAAGCCAGCTTCATATTTATACAGTTGACTGGTGTGTGGTTGGAAAGACAGTCAGACTGCAAATTTTCCAAGTTCATTTCTTGCGATATTAAAAATGTCATTTTTTTCCTCCTTTCGGTTTATCATGCAAACACCTATACGAAAAGATAACCTCTTTCTGTGTACTACCTATAGCTCTTCAGTATCGGATCGTAGAATGAGGTGCTTTTAGGTTCCAAGGTATAGATTTGTTAGGATCCTTATTGTAAAAATATTCACAAAATTATAAAGAAACATAAATGCATGTATTGTTTTATAGCATATGGCTATTAAAGTTTAATTTAAAATGTGTATGAAAACATTGTATTTAGTACAATTCATCCCTATTTCTTCTGTTTATCATAATTTGTTTTGAAATGGAATCATTTTACAGTTTTCCATATGCCTGTTGTGCTAATAAATTCTGAAGAAGTAAGGAAGTCTCTTGTGAACTGCAAACCTAGATTCCAATGAAACATTATGATATATTTAATATGAAGAACATAAATTTCCCTCCCAGCCTTTCCATTCTACATCAGCCCTAAGATCTAGCCTCTGATAAGCATATGTGATTTCAGTCAATACCTCCGCTGACTTTGCCCTGCAGCAGGTGATTAATCTTCCCCCCCCAAAGCTACTCGGAGCCTTTTGGTGGAACAAAGTAGCAAAATATCTTGAAAACATGTTTAAAAGATTATGGGAGCAAAACATACTTAAGTCCGGCCTTAAAAATTTAGGGTCTGCTGTCAGAAACAAACAAAGCAAAGCAAAACAAACAAACAAACAAACAAAAAACCCAGAACACCTTGACGCACGCATTTTAATAACCACTAACACAGTGGTGAGCCAGGTAGAAAAATTCTCTTTGCACCAACAGTCTCCATTTTACAGAAACAACAACTTTCCCCACTTTCTCTCAAACTTGAACACAGTTGAGGGGAAGGTGGGGGGAGACAGCCTTCCTAGTGCTCATATGTATAAGCCACCATGTCCATTCTTTAATCCCACAGAGATATGATTAAAGGAACAAAATGCTTGGGGGATCAAATCCTTCAGCAAGGGATAAGTGGGTGCGGCTACCCACAGCAAGGGGAGCTCAGTGTCTTGTTTCTCCCCAGAGGATGTCTTACATGTCTTCTCTCTTTTGACCAAAACTCCTTAATAAAACAAAACCGACTAACTAAAATGATAAAACTTCATGCTATGGTAGCTATTCCTTGCTCCAAAACCTACATTTTTTTCCTCTCCTTTCCTCTCCTGCTCTCTCCCTCTCTCTCTCTCTCTCTCTCTCTCTCTCTCTCTCTCTCTCTCTCTCTCTCTCTCTCTCTCCCTTCCTGTTATCCCTCTCGCCATAACTCAACTAACCCAACAGAACCAGTCAGTTTTAAATTTCAGCTGGGACCTTGGTGACCTGTTAATGAATCTACAGAGAAGAGAAAAACTCACAGTGCTGAGTTATGCCTGGTGTCGCTAGCTGACATGGAGTCAGAAATGCTTGAAGCGTTAACGTAATTGCAAGAATGTGAAAAATGAAGCGCTGGGCTCCTGAGCCAAGCGAAAGGTCAGAGGGAGCCTCACACAGGAGAAGTTTCTGGAAGATAGCCTCATTAGGCCATTAAAGTCTGCTTCTCCTTCTTTCCCCGCAACTCCCCCCCCCCCCAGTTCCTGCAATGTTGAGGGTGTTTTGTTTTTATTAATAGATATTTCACCCCTTTGTGGTGGCCTAACTTGGGGCATTGGGGAGGACTGCATAATCGAAAGCTTTCTGCATTTTGACTCAGGGTCACTTGGAACCACAGTTAAACGTCTGTATTGCAGAACCACTATTGAATCTACGTACACGATCTCTTCAAAATGTGTTAGAATGAAGTTTATTTTACAAACAGTCCTTCTGATGCATTCAAACCAATATACACATAGCTCACAAGTTCTCCTATAGCCATTTGATAGTGCGTCATTTGTGGGCCACAACTTGCTTAAAAAGACAGATCTGACTAGGATTCACTTACAGGTAAAAGACATCCTAGAAAGGCCTGTTTTCTAGATTCCCTTGGAAATTCAGGGGTCCAGAATCTCTGGCCAGAAACATGGAGGAGGGTAGATACTCACAGCACACCAGCAACTCCCTTTGAAATGTCCTGTATAATTACAGCTCAACCTGTAAAGCAGTATTTGACTTGGAAGCCTGTCTAATGCTTAAATATTGTGGCCATAAACAGAAACATAATAGAGATAAAATAGACCTAAGAGATCAGACACCATCTGATGTAAAATATTAAAAAGTAAAATCTATACACATCCCTGGACCACATTCAATAATGCATCTTCCTTTAAATGATCATTTTATCCATAGGAGAGTCATTCCTACCAATATATAACCTTCCCTGTTGTAAATGGTAAAATTAATTCCAAATTGCAGAAGGCTTCCTTGACATCTGTAGTTGTTCTCCTCGCCTTCTAAAACTCGATTTTTTTTTTAAAAAAAAATTGCGACAAAGGTCACTATATCAGCTATATAGAAGCAGGGACAAGTATTATTAAAGAATTTTAAAATCCATCTTCCCAAAATAATAGTCGGTATAAATCTCTTCAACCCTCCCCCATCCCAGACTGGCATTTCTGGAGTTAATAAGAACAGACTTTTGCCTCTTACAAGCTTTAGAGGCATGGCTGCTTTAATTATAAAGAAGTCGTATAGTACATATTACCAGCAAATAGCCTTCACATAGTATAATTCCAACTACTGGATTATAACAGTTATGTAGGTCTGTCTTTCTAATATTCACCAAAGGAGTGTAGATAACCACATTTGTAAGAGAATTGGCAGAACCAATCAATTATTATTGCAATGTGGACTTAAAGATTAGATAACTCATTCTGAGTCTTTAAATAAAGTAACAAGAGGAACCCTGTCTTCCTACCAACCAGTCGGTAAACTCCCTACATCCTTACCTTCCCCTCTCCTGTTTACATGGACTGATACTGAGAAATGCGGAAGTTATTTTGGTCATGCCTAGTATTGCACAAAGAAAATTCATAATTTCTTACCTTGCTCACTGCTGTTGTCTCCACTCTGGGAAGCATGGCCCCCACTGGAGGGTCCCGGGGTGCCTGCTGAGTGAGTTGAGGTCGCATCATCGTGGTCTCGCCAGGATGAAGGGTTCTGATGTCAGGATGCCAAGGAATTTTCCCACAGTTACCATTTGAGCCATACATAAATGAGGAACCATGAAGACAGACAGGCACAGGGGGAGAAAAAAAATGTGTACATATTAGTATTTTCAAAAGTGGCCACAGGCATGCTATTCTATGCCATCTTCTTCGACTACATCAGTACATACATTTGTTAAATCTGACATATCTCTTCTAAGTGTGTACATCCTATTAGATGCAAATTTACACCTCAGTAAAGTTAACTTCTGAAGTGAGGGGAAACTGCCTTAAAATGTCTTTCTTAACTTTTCCATTATATGCAGGACACATTTTCCTGGTGTTCTCAGACACAAAATCCATCAGACCATGAGCCTCTACAAAGTTCAGTACTCCCTTCAAAAGAGTATGGGGTCAACAATGGATGGAGGGACAACCCCTTACACATTCAAATGCCTTGCCTTAAAATAGTCTGTCTGAGGGCTCCACATGCTATCAACAGGTAGATTGTATAAACAACAAGAGCAATAGCAATCGCGGCATCAATGTTTCATTGACCATCAAACCCTGCTTTAATTGGCACAAATGGTAATTTTTAAAAACGAAACCGATGTGGGCTACTTGCCACTTTGCCAGCAAGCTGAGACTTTCGCTTTAAGCGACTGAGCAGGGCCTTCTGGAAGAACCTCAAATTTCTGCAAGGCAAACCAGGAGGTACCAGCTCATGCTACTTTGCTAATATATTCGTCTCCTGCTTCCCCTCCCCTTTCCTGATATTCCCAATACCACTGCTGTAGCTTAAAGGGAAACAGGAATTCTAATGTACAGGAAG
Organism: Microtus pennsylvanicus; assembly: GCF_037038515.1. Lineage (NCBI taxonomy): Eukaryota > Metazoa > Chordata > Mammalia > Rodentia > Cricetidae > Microtus > Microtus pennsylvanicus. Next base: position 94,388,625 of record NC_134580.1, read on the forward strand.
GACTTTATCAGCACCACATGAAGGCAGGCAAGAGATGGAATTTCCTCTGGCAGACAGGGAGAGCAGGAGCCACACATGAAACACAGCAGCCTTGGGGCCAAAGCTGTACACTTGTCACCTATGTGCTATGACTTTGACTAAACCTGTGGACCTACAGGCAAGAGCACTCTTTAGGGGTTGGAGCAGACGGTGCAGGACAACATTTTAAAGACATCATAATCTCTCAAAGCACAACAGCACTTTTTTACTAGAAATGGTAAACAATAATTCAGAGCAAGCATAGGTCACCTACAAACCACGTGGCTAGGTGAAAGGAATCTCACTATAATACCAGGACACAGAGTTTATTAGGAAAATAATCAGCCTGTCATCTTTTCCCCAAGACTAAGCCCATAATGTACCTACAGCAGATAGTGCTACTGAAATAAAACCAGAAACCAAAGGAAGACAAATGAAGGAACAACAGCAGTGGACATTTTCTCCTATGGATCTTCTATAAACATATTGTACTTTAATATTTGGAATTTTGGCAGATGAAGAAATGATCCAGATCTCTGTGATCAACATATCAACGTCGGTGTTGCTAGCGACATTGCCAGGCAAGCCATCGACTCAAAGACAGACCTTGAGTAGAAATCGTGACTTTAAGTATAGTTCAGATTCAAATCTGTACAATAAAGATGTAATAAAAAAAGGATTAAGGAATTAGGTGGGCATGGTAGCACACGTCTATAATCCCAACATTCGAGGGGCTCAAGAAGGAGGACTGCCATGAGTTTGAGTCCGACCTAGACTACCCAGTGAAATCCAGCATCAAAAAAGAAGGAAGGGAAGAAAGGGAGGGAAGACAGCAGGTAGGAAGGAAAGAAGGAAGGAAGGATGGAAGAAACGACTGATTTGGAAATGAAAGTGAGAAGAAAATGTTAGACCGAGTTATCTGCTGCTTTGATGTCTCTTTATGACAGGTATTTACTGCGTGGGGATCAGCTGAAATGCTGGACGAACTGCAGCAGGAGATGGAAGAGAGAGAGAGAGGCATGGCGTGTACTTATTCTGCGACAGCGTGGACTGCGGGACACTTTCCCTAACCAAACTTTCCAGGGTACACAGCCGGTGAGGTTCATTTTATGCACTGCAGGCTTTTTATTAAGCTGGCTGCTATAAAAGCTCCTTATCCCTCATGAAAATTACAATAATTAACCACTAACACCTCAACTATGTTTTAAGGGAAATGTCATCCGACACTATTATATAATCGTTCGGATGGAGCTGGGACAGGTCTTTCGGTTTAAGCACTGGCATGATGGGAGGGTTCTTGCACAAACGATTCCTGTAGCTGAAAAACACGGCTGAGTTCTTATCAGCCAGGCCTGGGCTGGACTTTAAAGTCAAGCCTCATTAATTCATAATTTAGTATCTCTCTCTCTCCGTGGCTTTCGGGAGCATGTGTCTTCTAAAGTCATACTTGTCAACATTACTAGAACAATGGGCTCCCCCAACCAAGTCAGGTCTTGGACTTTCAGGGTGGCCACCAAATTTTCTCAAGTTCTCTTATCTCCCACCCCCTATCTCTTCCCTCTTTTCCTCCTCACCTCTCAAAAACATACTCTGTTGGAAAAAAAATGGTGTCTCTTGTGCTACGTTCAGTGGAGAGACTGAAGCATACTGAGGGGAACCTTCTGTTAGCCATCTAATGTGAAGAAGGATGGACAGACAGATCCCTCTGGGAGTTTTGGGGTAGAGACTCACCCCAAGATGTCTCTATAAAGCTACAGATAGTGGTATGATCATATATAAAGACACACATGGGTAATCTGAGCAACATAAACAAAAACTCATCCTTCGCCATTAAAAAAAAAAACAACTTAAAAAAAACCACAGCCTACATAGACAACATAAAGCATTACCCATAAATACTGGGTTTTTCTTAGATCGAAATATTGTGAATAGCACAGCTTCCTTTTCCCCCCCTCCTAGATAGTTTCCAAGTTTGCGTCCTTCAAGAATAACCACCTGGCCCTCTGCCAAATTATAAGCAGAAGTTGAGTGAATCCTGAACCAACGTGATATACAAAAGCATGTAAAAACATATGACATATGTAGAAAAATATATAAAAGAAAATTGATTCCTACGTGCATCAGTGCAGATGAGAACTCGAGTATACACATTCCATAATACATGTCCTGTTCTCCAGCCAAAAATACCATAAAGACACCCCAGGGCAAGGAGGGAACATGTTTCTATTCCCAACGGCTTTAATAATTGGGAGTCAAAGATGGCACTCCCCTTGTTCTCTATATAATTGCGTTAAAGAGCAGGGTTACCAGGAGAAAAGCAGTGAATACCGAGTAGTGCACAATAGGAGATGGGAAATAGATACAAGAAGCTCCGTCTCCAGGGGCAGTTTTTTTCTATTTGCTGGGCTACAGACTCACAGCTGATAATGCAAGTTGTAATTAATATAAAAGCAAGAGACAATATGGGCAGAGCTTGTAGTAGCGGGGCCACGGGAGAGCGCTCCGCTGCTCTCCCTGGCTTCTCATTTGCACAGGGCTTTCCCTAGAAAACACAATCCTGCCAGTGTTTTCTCCCTTGAAAGTTAAAAAAAAATTGATTTAGCACAGTCATTGAATTTTGCTAAATCTAGAAAAGAGAACAGAGAGGACAGGAGTCTCTGGGCACAAGAGGCGAATCCTCCGTGTGCGGCTTTTGTTGAGGTTGCAGATAGGCTGCAATTATACTTCAAACCAGAATGGCACTTCTGTGAGGGCTCTGCCTATAGGATAATACTTAATAAGTCCTAGCCAATTGGTCGTGTTTCCTGTATCAAAGTATTCCCCACAGCGCACAGTTCATTCACAGGGTCACTGGGGTAAAATGCACAAGCGTTTCCAAATAAAACCATAAAAGTAAAATGTCTTGGGCTTGAAGGAAACAGGAGCCACTATTGCATTTAAGAGTTGACAAAAATAAACTGAGCTCTTGTTTTTAGACTCCATATGAAAAGTTATTCTCTGCATGTGGGACCGGGGAGAAGACAGAAGGATAGAATCAACTCTTGGGGCCACCTCTGACAGGTCATGTGACCGGGAGCGATCGCTCCATTGACGTCCTTTTGGACATGTCATTTATCTCTTTGGAATTATGAAGTCATACAAGATAATTCCCAAGGTCATGTCCACTTATGTCCATTTTGAAAAGTACTTTAAACATAGCCAACATTTTTTTTCCTAAAACCCATATAACTATATAACATAAAACCGAGAAGTATACAGGAAGCATGAAAACACAGATATGCATTCATAGGTACACAGTAGCAGAAAACACAGCCAAAGACATGCTCATTCGCTGAAGAGGTACACAGATTCATCTGACTTGACACATTTAAACCACGAAAGGAAGGTATATTTGCGTCAATACTTCCCATTAATATGAAGTCACTTATGTTGTATGGCTTTACAGTCCCTTAAGTTCTAGTTAAAGTGTGGACAGAACTCTTTTTAAAAAGATGTAAGCACTCTTCTCCTTGGGCATGCAAGTCCACAAGTTAAAAGCGTTCATGGAAGAACTGGGATAAATGCTGGGACTTCAACTTGTTGACTGTGATGTTGACCAAGAACCCGGGACACCAGTGTGGGCTTTTAGAAGCCGGAGTCTCTAAAAATGTAACTCAAGCTGGAGATTTTGCCTCCGCGTTTGCAACATTGCATGGGGCTTTGGGAATTAACGCATAGGCACATCTCCCACAAGGGCAGCCTCCTTTGCAAATGATTGCTCCATTGAGTGGTGGACTCTCGAAGACAAAAACACATTTGCTCCTCCAGAGAGGGTTTGAAAATGCTTTCTATGATTCTGAAGTGTGCCGGCATATCCCCTAGACCGGTCGGTACATAAACAGCCAAGACAATGACGTCAGATAACACCAAGTCTTCTCATGGCATTGTGAATGTCTACGTGACTGTCAAATGTACCTAGGATCCATGTCATCACGTTTACACTGAAGACATGCTCCAACTGCACAACCTAAATAACTTAAATGACGTAAATACTCTTGATGAGAAATAAACAGGAACGCTACCAACAAGCAGACATTTCGGCAGAAACAAATAACAGAAAGCCATGTCTTCTATCAGGGTCCTTAAGAAGGGACCCTGAGTTCCAAAGTAAAACTTCCCAAAATTCGGTCCCAGGGAGGGGCTTTGAATAAAGCACAGCCTAACACCTAATATCACACCTCAGTGTGAGAAACCAAGAGACAAAAGCAATCATTCATGTTATCAATGTGAATATCCAATCTCATTATTCTCCCTTCATTGTCAATAGACCAAGCACTCAAACTCAAACCTCTCCTCGCTGTGGCCATCACTTCGAGTTTTTCAAGTAATAATAGATTTTCTTTACCAGCACTTGACCATTTTCTGTCAAGAGCAAGATTTTGGTAATTCTCTCTGCTGACCTAACCCATTCAAAAAAAAATGTAACAACATAAATATCCTTGACATATTCACAAACGCAAAACAATAGTAGCATATGTTCATTGAAACTACAGCACAGAAATGAAAATAAAATGTCATTTTCTTATGATGTTTTCAGAGCCAGCCAATTTTAAGGTACCTGCCAATTCATATTAATTCACATAACTATATTTTCTTTACTTATTTCTTTCAAAGCAAATGAAATGGAGGTGCTTGGCACCATGAAGAGGAGTGGCGTAACTATAGAACCATCTGCATCGCAAACAAGTGTAGCTAGGAGAATATATTTCAAACAAGTATATCTTGAACATATAAACTTGATATAAAGACATAGAATATCGTCATTCATAAATATTATGATGATACATACTTATCTGTACTATATCTAAAAAAGTTGATCTCAAATTATATAAAATAGAAAATTTGGATATTACTTTTTTTTTGTTTACTTCAACAGTTTAGGAAAAACAAAATTGCTTTACGACAGTTTCCAAGTTGAAACATTTTTTAAAAAAGTTTTCTTGACATGTTTGTTTTAAACATGATAAATTTGAATGTCTGGGTAACTTAACATTAGCTGCAGCTGGAAAACACAGTTGAGTTTCTTTTGATTATTATCTATTTTTCCCTCAACAGTATTCTGAAAAATACTAGCATAGCCATTTGCTAGTTGCAACAATGATCCTTATGCTATAGTAAGATGATGAGATAAAACACATCCTATGGTTAAAAAAAAAATAAGCATTCCTCATGAATTGACTTAACACAGTACAGCAACCAAAGCTGCACGCTTCATTTTATCCTTGGTTCCAAACTTCCCCTCATCATTACACACATCACGTTTGCTAATAATAAATGAACACACCCAGCATCCTCACTGAATGTAAAGAATGGAATGCAAGACCCTTATGGGTCTTCTTTTAATGCATCTATGTTGTATCAGAAAACTTATGTGACTTTATAGAAGATGAAATTAGCACAATACCTGGTCATAATACGTAAAAGTCACACCTAAAAGTCTGTTGAAAATACTAGCTTTGAAGGTATTTATTCAGTCAACTGCCTTCATTCATTTATATTTTTAAGTATTTTAATAAGGGAATGGAAAACTATATTGCGCTTAATATCCTTCCTGCCCTTGATAGGTCTTTCATTGTTTTTCAATGCATGGAACTACAAAGTTAGTATTTCATTTTTTCTTTCACTCTTTCTCCTCGTTCCCTCTTCACACACACACACACACACACACACACACACACACACACTCACACACACGCGCATGAACGCACAGTGTAGCTTGATACCACTTAATAAGGATAGAGGTGTATGTGTTTTTGGGGTGTCAAACAGCTGTCACAAACTGTCACCTCCACAAGAGAAACCTTGGCACACAATAAATGAAACCACACTCCTTTTTTTAGCTGTCATTATTCATAGCCAATAAGTTGAACCGCTCACGGCATTTCATGCGCAAATAAAACCACGACGTAGCTCAGTAGATCAGAATAGTGGGCCAACAGAGGAAACAGGGAAAACAACACGCTGTCTGGGCCCTTCTGAAGTGGCTGATCATCACCCTGTACCACTGTGCAGCAAATGAGATCCAGCCTAAGGCAAGGCATTAAATATGCATATCAAAGCAAATGAAAAAAAATAAACCTGATGACTCAAATTGAACACATTTATATGCTGAAAATGTCCCCCTTACATCACTTTCAGGTAGGGGTTCTGTGGTCTTCTCCCTCTCTTGTGACTGAGGGGGCTGAGGGATGACAAGTTTGTAGGAATGGGTGAAAAGCCTTAGAAGGATGCCCTTTGTCGGGCAGGAGGGGGTGGCCTAGGAACAAACGCAGTCAATATGCCCACGGTACCTAGAAGGCTGCAGAGCTTTCAAGGTTTTCTCGCTCGTCCCGCATGAAACACAAGCATGTGGCAGACCTTTCCATTTCCCACTCAGTATGCTGGTGGAACAAATTATTGCTTCATTTCAAAACAAATAGCAGGGGGCTAAAGCAAAAATGCTGTAGTTCAGATCCCTAGGAAATAAAAGGCTTTAAATTATGACGCCCAATGAGGTGGCAAGCCCTCGTGGATTCAAAATAAATCAGTTGTCATATTTACTTGATTGGGGGCTTGAAAGGGTAGCAACAAATGCTCCAGTTGACTCTTTTATCCGAAGATGATGATTGTTAAATTACTCAAGCACTATTCTCTTAGGTACCACCTCCTTCTTGAGTCTGTATTTAAATATTACGATGGCTTCACAAATTAGCATTGTATATCAGCCAGTGCCCTAAACTGCCTAGTTTATCTTATTTCTTCTACATAAACATCAGCACCCCCAACTCCATACATCCACCAGAAAAGCCATTGTCAAGAAACTGTTGTAGAAAACCAAGTAGTCACAACCCCACAACATAACAAGAAGAAAAAAAAAAAGCTTTTGATGCAGAAGCAACTAGGGACCTCTCATGCTCCAAACCAGCAGATACAGCCCTCTCTGTCCCCCACCCCCATAATACAAATGCATACAAAGCCATAAACAGAAAGGTGATGAAAATAAGTAAAGAGCAAAAATAAGTAAATATTTATAATGTGAACACTCCTCTTGAGCCACAAGAACACACACTGTAGAGACACAGAGAAGCCAAGGAACTTCCAACAGCTGCTAGACCTATATGATTTTACTTAACACTTACTTGCAAGGTACAAAACCCCTGACCACTTCCCCCAGCACCATGGAAACAGCTAAAGGTAAGGACAAGTGCAGGGGCTTTTAGCAGCACAGCATTGATTCTGTATCAGAACTGGACATCCTACGCCATGGTTTTCTTTCATTATTGGAAACTTGTAGACTGCTGTCTCACGTAGTGCAAAGGTTAACCTTTCAAATCAATGGCTGCTTCTTTGCAAAAACTTTTGGTAGAGGGAGAGGAGAACTCACAGAAAAGCTGCTATTCCTCAGGTAGTTCAATTCACCCCCCTTCATACTCAGGAATTTGGGGGTGGGAGTGCAAACTGCCTTCAAACCTCAATGCCTGTTTAACCCCTATGAGGTGTTAATATTTCAGCTATGAAGTTATCCAGACTATGGCCTGTATTGTTTAGGTTGTGAGTTCAAATGAATGTATAGACACTCTGCCCTCCATCTCCACGCTCAAGTTCCCAAAATTATACTGCTATTCACACTTACTCTTTAACCTCAGCACTCCTACCTTCCCTACCAGCCCTGCCAGCTGCAATCCTTCTCCTTGCTTCTTCTTCTTTAGACTGTGAGCATCACTACATATGCTTTTTCTTCCCTCCATCAGATTCACTCGACGAGTTCCAAAATAGGATTAGAAACAGAGAGAATAGAAATCTCCTTTCCTGGCTTGACATCCACGGGCATCTTCTAAGTCACCAACTGTTGAAGTGTTAAAGTGCAATCACTAACCTATGGTTACTCAATCTTAATTCCCTTCAGCTTTCTGTAATACAGTGTTAAAAATTGGTTCATCAAGGTTGCTGTCCTTTATTATAGAGATGCTTCAGGCACTTGGCAATAAGTCCATATTCTGACAATAAGTTTCTACGAGCTAAAAGTCCTCAGAATTATAATGTGTTCATTCACTCTTTTTATTGTTAATACACTGCAAAATTGCCAGGAATTCTCAGGATTGTCTTCTCTGGGAGAGAAATAGCCCCCCATCTCCCAGTTGTCTTCTTGCTCCCATTCCCCCACCCCATGTGCCTGCTCCATTCCTTACTCTCCTACTAACTGCCTTGTCTCTAGCTATCTCTGATGCCTTGATTACACACAGAAAGAAACCAGGAAAGACAAAAAAACATCCTATCAAAAAGAGCACTTGCTAACACCCAAGCCCCAGGTCCAGGAAACTTCGCACATTTAAAGCACAAATCAACTCTACCACCTCCTTGGCTCTCTGACTCTCAACATAAATAAGGGCAGGTCCAAGAAAGAGGAAACGAAAATAAAGGCCACGACACTGGTAGTGAGACAGGGAAGGCAAACTCCAAAGGCAACCACACCATTAGAAACCAGAACAAGTGAGCTCAATACCACAAGGTTTTAGAGACATGCTTTGCCCAGTGGCTTTCAGAGAACGCCACCGGCTCTGCACACTTACGTGGTCGGCGAGATTTGTGGAGGAGCCTGAAAGTTCTTCATGATCTGACTTGGAGCTTCCATCTCTCTCGTCAATCACGAGGTCAATGGGCATTTTCCCCTTCAAGCAACTGATGTACCGGTGGCAGAAGTTATCACACAGTTCATGGACCTAGGAGGAGGGTCATGGCGGAGGTTCAGCTCAGATTGTCTTTATATGTTTCATTTTTAAAGAGGAAGACTATTGGGTTGCAGGGTTACATTTGTGAGGAGCAACAATGTGATGCCTTCCGAACTAACTCTAATTAAGGGGTGTAGGAGCTGAAGGCAAGGAGACAATAGAGCAACTGTGGCAAGATAGTATTCGCCAGAGACTCCCCTGAGCAACAAGTTACAATAAAGAAAGAAGCTGGGCTGAAAACAGCTGGGTTCCGATGAGGAGAGCAGAGATGAAAATATGACATGATAATAACCCGGAAACATGTAAACCCTAGAACTGGGGGCACTTGGGATTTCATCAGCAAGGTGTTGTGTATGTTTCCTGGGGAAATGATTGATCAACGTATCAGTACACAGACACCCCCAAAGAGGGCTATTCCTTCTGCTTGCACCCAGTTCGGGAACTCTGGGCCTAGGGTAAGCTGAGCTAATAGAGACACAAGTAGACATTGTGTGCAGCAACACAAATGGTTCCTGCTGTACTTCAAATAATCCTGAATGCCTGGGGGTGGGGGGCTTTCAAAGGCATGGCTGCCCTGATTCCCACATCCTCTGAGGCCCCTGGGTTGAGAAGTCTATAAAGGAAGAAAATAGGACCGTGATCAACATCTCCAGATGAGTAATCTTTCATCCGGGAGGCATGTAACATCCCAGTCATCTGGCTGAAAGAATGCGGGGGTCATCAAAATGGGGACTGTTGTTTTCTGCTTACCTTTTCCAACTCCAGAAGATGAAACCTTAGTACTTGTATTGCTTGTATCATCTGAAAGGGAAATTTAAGAGAATGGAGTTAGGGTTCTGGGATGTGCAAACGTGTGGGGGGGGGTGGTAGGTTGAGGGAATTGGGCAGAGGAAAAAGAAACCAGCAGGTGGCCGGGCAAAACCCACACATCAAGACATAAAAAAACCAAATGATTACTGATCATCTCTGCCTCATTGACCACAGAGGTGGGAACTATGATAAGGGGTAGCCTTAGTATTCATTTCTTCCCCCTAGGCTCACAGTGTGCTGTTGGTAAGGGGTGCTTTTCTCCCACCAGGTCTTCTTATTCCATGCTAGTCTTTCTTTACTGTCTCCTCCTGCCATCTACCTCAGGTCAAATTGGAAAAGGAGGAGGAGGGAGAGATAATCGAATAAAACAAGGTAATAAGAGTTCTGAAGAGAAGAGAAGAGGAGAGGAGAGGAGAGGAGAGGAGAGGAGAGGAGAGGAGAGGAGAGGAGAGGAGAGGAGAGGAGAGGAGAGGAGAGGAGAGGAGAGGAGAGGAGAGGAGAGGAGAGGGGGGGAGCCATTTCTTTGGATAGAAAGGCCTTTTAGAACAGCAAACCCGGAGCAAGCCTCCTCTCAGAAGAAGGAAATACTCCAGATGAATGGGGAGGCAGGGCCTTTGAAAGAGGATTTAAGTACTTTTAATATTGAAATCCTGCAAATTAGCAAAAGAATCGCACCTAAAAGTGGCCTGCGCGGGATAGCCCCTCACCCCCCAACCCATTCCCAGCCCGCCCTCGCCCTCGGCTGCCCAGCGGTTAGTTCCTTCAGGATTGCAGCCTGGGGCTCGGCCGCCTTCGCCGGCCCCGCAGAGGAAATAGCTCCCTTCTTGCGGCTTACTCCCGAGGCCGAGACCTGGGAAGCATCCCCACTCGCCGGCTTGGCGCCGCGGCGCCCGCTGCTACCTCGGTGGGTTTCTCATCCCCTGAGGTCCGTCCGGTCTCTGGCTCGCCCCTAGCCCCTCAGGAGCTCTAAAAGGGTCCCTTCCCGTATGCTTCCCTTGGAGGGCTCTGAAGTAACTCCCTGGAGCTCCAGGGGCAAATGAGAGTAACTCTGAGCTTGGGATGGGGCCGAGGCTGGGGACAAGCAAGAAACAGAGAACCTTACCAAATTATCCAGCTCTGGGTTTGAGGAAAAAAGAGGCTTTTCAGCACGAACCTATAGGAAGTAGGGAAAGTCAGCATGAATCTTCAGCCCATGTAAAAAGAGAAAACCCAGCCGGCACTGATCTGGACTGAGGCAGCGGGTGCTCTGGAAGGGCTGGGGCAGAAGAGAGGGCTTTGGTAAAATACGAGAAGCAGTTTGGTGTCTTAAGTGAGTGGGGTCAGTGGAGAAACAGCAAGGCCTGACTCGGTGGGGAGAGCCGTGCCCTATTCCAGTTGTAGCGGGGAAGGCTAAGCGGCTCGCGGATTCTCAGAACCCGCTTCTGCAGCCGAGCCAAGGGCTGGGTCTCCCCACCTCCCGCACCTCCACGCCTGTGTAGACCTCTCACCAGGCTCCTTGCTTCCTTTGCTCCCGGGCACTCCCAGGTCCCTCCCAGCCCCTCTCCCCAATTCTTGTTCAAGTAGCTGCAGGCGGGGAAAAGGCCAAGCCCCAGATTAGGAGCAGGTCAACTTTAATTCGAGGGTCGAGCCCCTGTATTCCTGACTGGGGGGAAAAACAAACACCCATATTTATCTCCGTTTCCAATTCGCCTCCAGGCTAAGGGATGGGGAGGAGGCGCGGAGTGCGGACTGGGCCAGAGGAGCAGATCGGGTGTCCTGCCTTTTCCTCCGCTTTCAAGTCAAGCTCGGAGGAAAGAGGAGGGAGGGTGAAGGCCTGCTGGGGGGTGGGGGTGAGTGGGTCAAGAAGCTTGGACCTGCTTGGCGAAGACCGCGATGTCCTCGTTGAAGGAGTCGGAGGAACAGACGTCTCCGCCGGCCACTCCGGGTTCCCGGGGAGTGCAGGTCGCCAGCTCGCACTTCTCAAAGACCAGTGCTAACAGAGGAAACAACGGGTGCCTAACGGGCAGCGCCACGCAGAGACACACGCACGGAGACGGGGTGCAGAGGGGAAGGAGCAAGAACTGTAATCAACAAGTTTGGAGGGTTTGCATTCTTTCTTTAATACAACAGGCACGCAACACACTACACCCTCAATCAGCCGAGCCTGGGCCACAAACAGAAAGGAAACAGCCTGGCCTTTTCCCTTGAATCATAGGTCTTTTCAGATCAGCCCCGAGAAGCCCCCGGCCACTTTAGCCCACCAAGTAAACATACAATCATTTAGGGTGTAATGAAATGATCAAAAGCCCATGCAATACAGAGCTCGGGGTTGGTTCAGATCCCACTACTCCCTCCAGAGGTGCCTACCACCCTACCCTGACCTCCAGGACACCGAACACTATTTGAATTTTCTCCCCCCAATCTGAATTGATCTAACGGGCATTTCAGACGAGGCCGAGGGCTTCACCTATGTACACAACAGAGTGACATTTCCCCATTTTAAGAAAGTGCTCTAATCTTTCCACCGTTTGCTTCATAAACTTGTTCACTTTGCTGGTAGTGAAGCTCCGGTGGTAGGGCCAAAATAATAAGAATGTTCAACTCAAAACAGCTACCTTCCTAAGACCACATTTCTCCCAGCGTTGCAGCGCACAAGAATAAATAAACCTCGTTTCAAAACTTGGAAGTGTGCATGCCGGGCGCGTACGCCCTTTGTGTTCCTCCGGGAGGCTTAGCTACACCTCGGGATGCTTGAGGCCTCAGGCTTTAGGCTCAGTTGCTGTTTACCCACTGTCCCCTCCCCTCGGCATCCCGCCGTCTTCCCCACCTACCCTCAGCCGGAAGAACCCGGGTAGTACACGCTTGGACCCTGCTCTCCCACCCCTCTCCGAGCTTTCCGAATATAAAATAATTTCCAGCCATTTCCCTGATTCCCCCTAAGAACGGCTGTGTGCAAGCGGCAGTCTCTTCCACCCGGCTGCACTTCAAGGTCTGCCCCCTTTATTTACAGAGAATTAAGAAGTGGGTGATTAGGACTTCCTGGCCGACAGAAGCTGCCCTGATTCCAGCTCAAGCAGCGTTTAGTGACTCCCAGGCCCTCAGTAGGAAACAGAAAGGGGAGGAGAGGGGAGAAAAAAGAAAGAAAGAGAGAGAGAGAGAAAGGAGAAAAGAAAAAGGAAACTGGAAGTTTCTTCTCTGACTGCAGCAAACTTTCCTCTTAGTTAAGGCCTCTGTAAGGCAGCCTGGGACATCCAACAGTGCGTCTTTTGGCCAGGAATCTTGTCCTTGGGGAGAAGGCCCGGCCAGCAAGATTTGAGGACTTAGTACTCAACCGGGACTCTGGGGTCTGGAGAGGCCGAACCAAGGGAGTAGAGGAGGTTCTATTTTTCTCGTCTGTGACTCAAGGGACCGGAAAGCAGGCTCCCTCCTCGGTCTTTCTCTACTGCAAGCAGTTCTCCCATGCAGCATTAAGACCCACTTAGCCGCCCTGTTCACCCCACATCCACCACCCCCGGAGATAAACACACGCACTCACGCACACTCACACACAGTAAGCTGGGTCCGGGGGTCGGTTTACCCGTAGATCGCGTCCTTGTCTCTTTTCAAGGCATCGTTGACAGCAGATCCCATGCTGGCTGGCATGACATTGGGGTGCGGGGCGTGCGCGCCGTAATGCTGCGTGGCGTGGAGCGGCGGCCCGTGGTTTAGGTGGTGAACCGGGGGGATCGGGCGCGGCGCGTGAGGGTCTCCGTACATAGAAGCGGGAACCCCTACTCCGTCCATCCCGCCGTAATGGGGCAGCTCATCGTACTGTCAGAGCCCGACAAGGGGGGTGGGGTGGCAGAGAGGGTGAGAGAGAGCCCAGGAGGGCAGAGGCAGGAAAGCAAAGAAACCCGGAGCAGAGAAGAGAGAGAGAGAGAGAGAGAACAGAACAGAGGAGTGGGAATCGGATAGAGAGGAGGGGGGGAGAGGGAGTAGGACGGAGGGAGGGAGGGAGAGAGGGAAAGAGAGAGAGAGAGAGAGAGAGAGAGAGAGAGAGAGAGAGAGAGAGAGAGAGAGAGAGTAGAGAGAGAGAAGAGAAACAAAAATAAAAACAAAGTCAGAGAGAAGAAAAGTACCAGATACAAGTTGAACACACTACAAACCAAACCAGCAGAAACAACAGAGTTGAAAGTTGGGAGAAGACGTCTGTAAATTTTAAACCGAAAAGTCTCAGCCGAGATCAGCATTCAGAGAAGGGAGATCAGGCCGGGGAAGCCGGGGGCGCAGAGAGGCCCCGCTCCCGCCGGAGGCTGCAGAATCCCAGCGAGCCAACCAAGGGAAAAGTGGAGTTAGCTAGAGGAGGAAGCCCGGGATCCCACCCCTAACCCCCCTTCGCCTCCTCTAGGAGATCCAATAAATCAAAGGGCGAAATGAAACAAAATAAAGAGAAGAAAAACGCTAATAATCAAGCCGAGAACGCCAAGGACCAGAGAAGACTAGGGCCGGTGCCTCCCCGGAGGCTGGGGGCAGAGGGTGGGGAGGAATAACATGAAAGTTACCAGAAACATTATTTAGCAGCGGATTCCCTGCGTCCTTGTCAAATTCAGAGACAAAACAAGCAGCCCAGGCTAGTCTAGGCAGCGCGGCCCCAGCGGCGGCCCCGGCGGCGGCGCCCGGCTCCTACGCAGCCCGCGCCCGCCCGGAGCCGCGCGAGCAGCGGCGAAAGAGGCGCAGCGGCGGCGGCAGGAGAACCCGGGGAATCGCGCTGCCGGGGTAAACAGCTGGAGCCGAGGCGAAAGCGTTGTAACAATTGCACACACGTACACACACACACATACGCGCGCGCGCGCACACAACACACACACACACACCAGCTCACACGCATTCGCCGCCCGCCCGCTCGCACAGCGCTGGGACACGCGCGCCCAGACACGCATCACACGCACGCACACACACTCTCACACACGCAGAAGCACGGGGGGGGGGGAAGAAGCCGATGAATAATTTTGCTACTATTTTTTAAAATACTGGCCGCCATCACCAAGCAGGAGCAGCAGCCAGCTTGAAGGGAGAGGAGGCATGGGGCAGGGCCCTGTAGGAGAGGATTTATATCTAGGTAAGTGTTGGAGATTTAAACCTACCCTTTGCGCCATCAGTCTGCGCTCCAATAAACTCCTGGATGTGTCGTATATTTAAAATCCCAGTCCGGATAAGAAAGTGAGCTAGCTGAAGAGTCTTTTTTTTTTCCAAACCAAGGAGACTTCTCCCAATTTTCCAATGTTATTTTTTTGGGTGGTGGGGAAAAGCCCAGTCCAAGAAAACGAAGATTTTTTTTTCAATGATATTTCTTCTTTTTCTCTTTTTTTCTTTTCTTCCTCCTCCTGATCTTCCTCCTCCTCCTCCACCTCCTCCTCCCCCTCCCCTCCTCCTCCTCTTCGGTCCCTCCTTTATCCCGTTTTCTCTTCTCTTCCTCTCAGTTGGAAAAAAAAAGAAAAAGAAAAAGAAGAAAAAAAAATTGTCAAACCCCCGAACTGAAGGTTACGAGCGGCCAGTTCAGCAGCCCA